>NC_136964.1:9314095-9344095 GCF_032717465.1 Coenobita brevimanus
CCCACTCTTGTAATACGCCTTGGTATGTAGAAATGTGCTCTCTCTCTCTCTCTCTCTCTCTCTCTCTCTCTCTCTCTCTCATTTTTTCCTTTTTGCTATTCGAAATTGTGCTTAGTTTTTTTTTCCTTCTTCATGATGATGGTGATGATAATGATGATGGTAATGATGATAATGATAATGGTGATAATAATAATAATGGCGATGATAATAATGATGATAATGATGGTAATGATGGTGATGGAGACGATAATGATGTTGATGATTATATTTTGATGATTATTTATTTTTTTGATCATCAGGGCTGACAGTTGCAGTGTAGACCCAGAACACGATGGTCTGACAGCCTGGGGAGAGGTGAGTGAGTGGGGGAGTGGGGAGGGAGAGGGGGAGTGGGGGAGGGAGTGAGAGGGGGAGTGGGGGAGGGAATGAGAGGGGGAGTGGGGGAGTGAGTGAGTGGGGGAGTGGGGAGAGAGTGAGAGGGGGAGTGGGGGAGGGAGGGAGTGGGGGAGTGGGGAGGGAGTGAGAGGGGGAGTGGGGGAGGGAGTGAGAGGGGGAGTGGGGGAGGGAGTGAGAGGGGGAGTTGGGGAGGGAGTGAGAGGGGGAGTGGGGGAGGGAGTGAGTGAGGGAGTGGGGAGAAAGTGAGAGGGGGAGTGGGGGAGGGAGGGAGTGGGGGAGTGAGGGAGTGGGGGAGTGAGGGGGTAAGTGGGAGGGGGTGAGGAGAGGAGAAGAACAGAGGGATGGGGAGTGTGTTGAGAGGCAGAAAGAAATGTTAGGAGAGGGAAGAGTGAGAGGGAGGGAGTAAAGTGAGGGACCCTGGGGAGTGAGAGGGAGGGAGGAGAGAAAAGGAGGAGGGGAGAAGGAGCAGAAGGGAGGAGTGATCTACGTGAAAAAAGCTGCAAAAGGACGAAAATCTGGGCCAAGCTAGTGTAATATAAAGTGTGATCTGTTGTTATAACTCAGCATTCTAGATGGAGGGATGGCAATTTTAGGCCAAGATAAAATAGACAGGGTATAGATTGTGTACTGTTATATCCACATCACCTATTCTCTTCCTTACGTATCAGCTAAGGTGTGTAAGGGGTGTGATAAGTAGAATAAATCGCTTAGGAAGAGGTGTTTGGTAGATACAAGCTTAAGTCTCATCCTTACAGATAGTAGTGAAGGAAATGAACCGTCTTGGGATGCTGGTTGCCTTACGTATCAGCTAAGGTGTTACAAGAGGGGTGATGAGCAGAATAAATCGCTTAGGAAGAGGTGTTAGGAAGATAAAAGCCCCAGTCTCTTCTTTACAGATCGTAGTGAAGGAAATGAACCGTCTTGGGATGCTGGTTGACCTCTCACACGTATCAGCCGAGACGATGAGGGACGCCATCTTGGTCAGCCGAGCCCCTGTCATCTTCTCTCACAGTAATGCTCGTGGAGTCTTTAACGCCTCCAGAAATGTACCCGATGATGTTCTGCAGGCGATGGTGAGTTGTGGTGGTGGTGATGATGACGATAGTGGTGGTGGTGGTGGTGGTGGTGGTGGTGATGATGAGGATGACGATGATGGTGGTGGTGGTGGCGATAATAATAATAATAATAATAATAACAGTGATGATGATAAAATTAACGCTCTTCCCGTCTCTCCCACACAGCCTAGTAACGGTGGATTGGTAATGGTAACCTTCGTGCCTGACTTCCTAACAGACAACGAACAAGCAACCATCCAGGACGTTGTGGGTGAGTAGCAGGAAGTGACGTCAGAGATATGGCCGTGTAAACAGGAAGTGACGTCACAAATATGGCCGCCGTCTAAAAAGAAAGTCTATCTATCTATAGCCCGACGCCCTAATCCCGCAAAGGGTGGCCGCAGACAAAGCGCCTCCAAGTCGCTCTGTCACCCACCATTTGACTACCCTCCCCCCAAATCACCCCCCTCCCTCATATACCTCTCAACTCCATCCCTCCACCTCATCCTCGGTCTACCCCTCCCTCTCCCTCCCTCCGCCTCACCTACATATACCCTCTTAGTCAGTCTTTCATTCTCCATTCTCTCCACATGCCCAAACCACCTGAGTATTTCTCCTAATCTTCTCAACCACATCCACATCCACCCCACAACGTTCCTTCACTTCTTCATTCGTCAACCTGTCCCTCCATGTCACTCCACATGCTCCTCTCAAGTAACTCATTTCTACTGCTCTCACTCTTGACTTGTTCCCCTCTTGCAAGGTCCACGCCTTGCTTCCATACGTCAGGGTAGGAATCACAATACTATCGTGCAGTGACGTCACAAATATGGCCGCCGTGTTTACATATTGGAGTTTCCCGCCAAAATTTTTAACCTTTCACTCCGTTGCTATATTTTCTCTTTTCTCCTTTTTATCTCCCAAAAATCTATAATTGAACTTAAGAGATATATTTTTTCGAGCTAGATTTATTTATTTATTTATTTTTTAACTGGCGGGGGACGATATAGCTATCATTATCTAATTTTTCCTTAATTTGACCAAAAACTGACCTCGCTCCTGTGCAGCTGAGTTATGGTGATGGTGGTGGTGATGATGATGATAATGATGGTGATGGTGGTGGTGGTAGTGGTGATGATGATGGTGCTGGTGGTAATAATGATGATAGTGATGGTGTTGGTGGTTGTAATAATGGCGATGATGATGATGGTGGTGATGATAATGATGTTGATAGTGATGTGCTTGTAATAATGATGATAATGATGGTGTTGGTGGTCGTAATAATGATGATGATGATGATATTGATGACGATAACTGATGATGATGGTAATGTTGTTGGCGATAGTAATAATTATGATGAGAATGATGATGATGATGATGATGTTGATGACGATGACAATGATGATGACGATGATGTTGATGACGATAACGATGATAATTATGGTGTTGGTACTGATGATGATGCTGTACCCCTCCTCACTCCTAGTTAGTCTCTCCACAGCCCATCTCAACTACATCCGCAGCATAACAGGGCCAGACCATCTTGGGATAGGAAGCGACTTTGACGGTATTAGGAGGTGAGTTATAGAAATACTTAGAGGAGAGTTGGCACCGTAATTGATGATGATGGATGATGATAAATGTCCACGCCGATCATAATAATGATAATAATAATAATGATAATAATAATAATAATAATGATATTAATGATACTACTACTACTACTACTTCTTCTTCTTCTACTACTACTACTACTAATAATAATAATAAAAATTGAAAATAATAACTAATTATTTACATCTAATATACTATAGCATTAGCCGTGTGTGTGTGTGTGTGTGTGTGTGTGTGTGTGTGTGTGTGTGTGTGTATCTTAGGCAGCCAAAAATACACATTCAAATCGCATCAAAAGTGGCACAAAAATCGCAACAAAATCGCTGATGTGCAAAACCTTGGTCCCATCACGATTGAAAAACTTTAACTATATGTAATGAGCGATCACATTTTGACCAAAAAACGACGCTCCAGGCCCCGGCATAGGATCTGCGTAGAATGTTTTGCCTGTAGCTATAACTAAAATATATTATAGCAGCGCGAGAGCCCTCCGCAGGAGCAAGTTCTCGTGGAGTCTTATTAACACTAACAGTAATACCCAACTTTCAACAATAATAATCATAACTCTGCCCCTACAACCACCCAGCGTGCCGATCGGACTGGAAGACACAAGCAAATATCCTTACCTCTTTGCCGAGTTGCTCCTTGACCCCACCTGGAGCGATGAGGACCTCCGGAAGCTGGCTGGACTCAACCTTGTACGAGTTTTGAGGGAGGTTGAGGAGGTAGGTGGTGGTGGTGGTGATGGTGGTGGTAGTGGTGGTGATTGTGGTGGTGGTGATGGTGAAGATGGTAACTGTCCACGTTGATATGATGATGATGATGATAATGATAATAAATAATGTTTCGTGAGGGTGTCATATAGATAGATAGATAAATAGATAGATAGATGGATAGATAGATAGACAGAGAGATCATTTTAGATACTGGACCCTTCACTTTTTCGTTCTGTTGTACACCTGGTTATAAAATACTAAATAAAATACTAATATAATCTTCAATCTGTACAGGTGCGAGACAGCCTAATGATAGATGAATAGATAAATAGATAGATAGATAGATAGGTCGATAGATAGATCATTTAAGACACTGGACCCTTCATTTTTTCGTTCTGTTGTACACCTGGTTATAAAATGCTAAATAGAATACTAATATAATCTTCACTTTGTACAGGTGCGGGACAGCCTGATGATAGATAGATAGATAAATAGATAGGTAGATAGATAGATAGATCATTTAAGACACTGGACCCTTCACTTTTGCGTTCTATTGTACTATAAAATGCTAAATAGAATACTAACATAGTCTTCACTTTACACAGGTGCGGGACAGCCTGATGAGTGAGACTCCCTACGAAGACAATATTCCACCTGAGGATTTAGAAGGACATTTGGACTGTGTCAATCCCTGGGCCTTCCCGTAGGCCACACTGAGCCCATTCTGAGATCAAGGGGCTCTCAGATCCAGGGGGCTCTCAGATCAAGCCTCCGAGATCAAGCCTTTGAGATCAAGGGGACTGAGATCAAGCCTCTGTGATCAATGGAGCTCTGAGATCAAGCCTCTCAGATCAAGGGGGTTCTGAGATCAAGCCTCCGAGATCCGGAAACTTTGAGATCAAGCCTCTGAGATCAAGGGGGCTCTGAGATCAAGCCTCTGAGATCAAGGGGGCTCTGAGATCAAGCCTCTGAGATCAAGCCCCTGAGATCAAGGGGCTTCTGAGATCAAGGGGACTGAGACCAAGCCTCTGAGATCAAAAGGCCTCTGAGCTACGTGGAATAAGCTGCAAAAGGACGAAAATCTGGGCCAAGTAAATGTGATAAAACTATAGATTTCACCTTTAATTACACCACACCTGAGAAAAGTACACAGGTGTTTGATGTACACCTTCTCCCTCTCGCTCTCTCTCTCTCTCTCTCTCTCTCTCGTAAGGGGTGGCCAAAAATAAATCGCCTCCATGTCACCCTGTCATGTCATCTGTCTGTCCTCTCTCCAACTCATTCCCCCTTTCTCACACCTCCACCCCATCTCTCCCTCTCATCCTCGGTCTCCCTCTCCCCCTCTCCATCTCACTTATATCCACTCTTCTTGTTAGTTTCTCACTCTCCATGCTCTCCACTTGGCCAAACCATCTCAAAGTATTTCTCCTAATGCTTTCTACCACATCCACATCACCACAACGCTTAATTTCCACATTCGTCTGTCTCTCCACATACTTCCACATGCTGCTCTGAGACACTATACTCCTTGCACCTTAACTTGGCCCAGATTTTAGTCTTTGTGTAGCTTTTCTCACGTAGCTCAGTGGCAGAAAATACAATACTACGGCTCCACATCCCTTCCACAGCACTTCTTCGTGACTAGTATCATATTCTAGTGTTAATCTATTACAACTCAGCACTGAAGATGAAGAGATGGCAATTTTGGGCCAAGTTAAAGTGAAAAGAGCATAGTTTCTCTCTCCTGACCAAAACGCTCAGTGTTACGCTTGATATAACAAATGTCAGTGAAGAAAAGGAAAATCTATCTATCTACCTATCTATCTATTGCCAGACGCCTTAATCCCGTAAGGGGTGGCCACAAACAAATCGCCTCCATGCCGCCCCGTTCCCCGCCATTTCCTTGCCCTGCTCCCGGTTCACACCCCCCTCTCTCACATACCTCTCCACTCCATCCCTCCATCCCATCCTTGGCCTCCCCCTCCCCTTCCCCTCCTCCACCTCACTCACATACACTCTCCTCGTCAGTCTCTCACTCTTCATCCTCTCCACATGGCCAAACCACCTCAATGAAAATGAGAAATGATATTATATTATTATTATATCTTTCGTCATATTCTGCTATACTCTGTTCGCTTTTCCTTGGTCTGTTCTTCAATGCTGAGTAATGACAAAAAACTACGATGACGCTAGTCACGAAGATGTGCTGTAAGATGGATGTAGAGCCACAGTATTGTCTTTTTCCGCTACTGATCTACGGGAAAGAAGCTTCAAAATGACAAATAATTCCTCCTAGTAATTGTAAATAAATTATCTCTAACAAAATAACTAAATAGCTAAATAAAAGACTAAATACTTGATGTTTTAAGAGGGGTCGTTACTGAGTAGGGACGAAGACGTGGTGTATGTGAAGGGTTTTGGCTGTGTTGAATAGTACTGGGAATTTCCTTATGCAACAGCTAATATTTGCGTGGGTTGTGTGTGTGTGTGTGTGTGTGTGTGTGTGTGTGTGAGACAGAGAGATGGGGAATACAATCCAGTAATAATGATATGGCTCAGTTATATTGCATATGTGTGTGTGTGTGTGTGTGTGTGTGTGTGTGTGTGTGTGTGAGAGAGAGAGAGAGAGAGAGAGAGAGAGAGAGAGATTAATTTATGAAAAGGTAATATATTGAGCAGACATAACAGATCAAAGAATGGACCAGCGAGAGAGAGAGAGAGAGAGAGAGAGAGAGGGAGGGGGCGCGCAGACCCCCTTGCGTCGTTCAATATTCAGACGGGGGCGGGAGAGGGGCAGAGGGATAAGGGTGTGTGTGTGTGTGTGTGTGTGTGTGTGTGTGTGAGAGAGAGAGAGAGAGAGAGAGAGACTTTGGTTACACAAATATTTATGGACTTTTAAGATGAGAGAAACACTAACATATACAAACATTGATAGATAATAAGGTAAAGAGAGAGAGAGAGAGAGAGAGAGAGAGAGAGAGAGAGAGAGAGAGAGAGAGAACCTCTAATAACGAAGTCCTGGTCATTGTCTCTCGCCATTTAATTTTGCTGCCCTTACTAACCCACTCTCTCTCTCTCTCTCTCTCTCTCTCTCCTGTGCAATTTAATATTACTGTTTGTGTGCCTTAATCCTGTTAATTGTATTACATATCTTATTTCACTCTACTTCTCTCTCTTTCTGGCTGTATGTCTCTGCATCTCTCTCTCTCTCTCTCTCTCTCTCTCTCTCTCTCCTGTGCAATTTAATATTACTGTCTGTGTGCCTTAATCCTGTTAATTGTATTACATATCTTATTTCACTCTACTTCTCTCTCTTTCTGGCTGTATGTCTCTGCATCTCTCTCTCTCTCTCTCTCTCTCTCTCTCTCTCTCTCTCTCTCTCTCTCTCTCCTGTGCAATTTAATATTACTGTTTGTGTGCCTTAATCCTGTTAATTGTATTACATATCTTATTTCACTCTACTTCTCTCTTTCTGGCTGTATGTCTCTGCATCTCTCTCTCTCTCTCTCTCTCTCTCTCGTAGTAGTAGTAGTAAACACAGACAAGACGATCTTGCCATTTTATTCTGTCAAACGTCGAGTGTGTGTGTGTGTGTGTGTGTGTGTGTGTGTGTGTGTGTGAGAGAGAGAGAGAGAGAGAGAGAGAGAGAAATTAACTCTTTTATTTCAGTGACGTCATATTCGTAATAGCCTTGGGTACATTGTGTGTGTGTGTGTGTGTGTGTGTTCTTACCTAATTGTATCTTTACAGGAATGAGTCAAGCTCGTACTGTCCCGTGTCTTAAACCATATTTATCGTACATATCCTTAAATTTGTGAATTGTTTTGGCACACACTATTTCATTCGGTAGTGCATTCCATTGATCAATTGCTCTGTTTGGGAAACTGAATTTCCTTACGTCTTTATCACTTCTCTTCTTATGCAGTTTTTTGCAGTGTCCTCTTGCTGATGCTTCTCCATATGTTAAGTAATCATTTATGTCTATTTTCTCCTTCCCTGATATGCACTTATATAGCATTATCATGTCACCTCTTTTCCTTCTCTCCTGTTGTGTTGGTAGATTCAGTTTATTTAGTCCCTTAAGCTTGGTACCCATCTTGTAGTGTGTGTATATGTGTGTGTGTGTGTGTGTGTGTGTGTGTGTGTGTGTGTGTGTGTGTGTGTGTGTGTGTGTGTGTGTGTGTAACAAAGCGCAGCATGTGTTTATGTGCGTCTAGGAGAAAAATACTTAAATACATCAGAGAGAGAGAGAGAGAGAGAGAGACAGAGACAGAGAGAGAGAGATTTAAAGGTGAAGAACAGGACTGGCACAATAAACACGTGAATAGGAGAGAGAGAGAGAGAGAGAGAGAGAGAGAGAGAGAGAGAGAGTTAAAGATGAGTATCGGATGAGCACATGTAGAAAATATATGAGAGGAGGGGAGGGAGGAAGGGAGAGAGGAGAGAAAAATTAAAGATAGATAAGGTAAGGGCAGGAAGGAAGGGAGAGAGGAGGAGGAGGGGAGGAAGAGTGATGGAGGTAGGAAGGTAGGGAAGGAAGAGTTGGGGAGAGAGGGAGGAGGGGAGAGAAGGGAGGAAAGCAGGAGGGGAGGGAAGGGAGGTAAGGAGGAGGGAGAAGGGAAGGGAGAGGGTGGGTAGAAAAACAAAATGGACGGGAAGGGAAGAAGGAAGGAGGGAAGGGACGAAGGGAGGGAAGAGAATTGAGGGAGGGAAAGAATGAATGTGAAAGGGTGAGAGATGAAGGGAGCAAGTGGATAGGAAATACAGGAAGGAAGGGAGGAAATAGGAAAGATGGAGAGGAGAAAACTAGAGAAGGAAGGGAGAACAGGGAGACTGGAAGGCAAGAAGGAAGAGAAGTAGTAGGAGTGAAGGAAGGAAGTCAAAGAGGGAGGAAGAAAGGAATCATGAGGAATGTAGGAGAAATGATGGAGGGTGGAAACAGAATAAAGGGAGAGGAAAGGAGGAAAGAGAGGAGAGAAATAGGGGGAAGAGAGAATAAAAAAGGATAGAATCTAAGGAAGGAGAAAAGAAGGAACAAGGAAAAGAGAAGGGAGGAAAACAGGATGAAAAGACAGGAAGAGGGATGAGTGGGTAAGTGGATGCGTGGGCCGTATATTCAGAACGGAGCTCAGTGACTCTGTGAGTGTTGGACGAGGAGGGTGTGACCGCTCCCGGAGGCCAGTGTGTTAAGGTATTGGTGGGTGGGGTTGTAGAGAACCATATCAGTGTTTTGTCTGTTAATGGTGACGTCGTACATGATGGAATTTAATATATATAGCGAGTTTAGTGGCTGATGCGAATATTTGTGCTTAGGAAATTCATAAAAAACGGTTTTTTAACATATTTGGGGATCAATGGATCAGTGCTTGAATCCCAACTGCGTGTTTTTAGCCAGTTTTCTGAAACACCTAATGGAATTTAAAGATCTATCTATCTATCTATCTATCTATAGCCCGACGCCCTAATCCCGCAAAGGGTGGCCGCAGACAAAACGCCTCCAAGTCGCTCTGTCACCTACCATATGATTACCCTCCCCCCAACTCACCCCTCCCTCCCTCATATACCTCTCAACTCCATCCCTCCATCTCATCCTTGGTCTGCCCCTCCCTCTCCCTCCCTCCACCTCACCCACATACACCCTCTTAGTCAGTCTTTCATTCTCCATTCTCTCCACATGTCCAAACCACCTCAGTGTATTTCTCCTAATCTTCTCAACCACATCCACATCTACCCCACAACGTTCCTTCACTTCTTCATTTGTCAACCTGTCCCTCCACATCACTCCACATGCTCCTCTCAAGTAACTCATTTCCACTGCTCTCACTCTTGACTTGTTCCCCTCTTGCAAGGTCCACGCCTTGCTTCCATACGTCAGGGTAGGGATCACAGTACTATCATACAGCGACTTCTTAACTTCCATACTCACCTCCCTATTTCTCATCACTGCTTTCAGTGTACCAACAACCTTCCTTCCCTGCTGTACCCTTTCACGCACTTCATCCCCCAAAGTTCCATCCTTACTCATCACACTACCCAAGTACTTGAATGCACTCACATTCTCCATATCCTCACCATCCAACCTCACTGCACACTCTGTGACTTCATTCCTCTCAAACACCATAACTTCACTTTTGTTTACATTAACTTTCAGCTTCCTCCTCCTACACATTGTCCCAAATTCATTCACCAAACCTTGCAACTCCCATTCATCTTCACTCAGCAATACTGTATCATCAGCAAACAGCAACACCGGAAGCTTCCAAATCTCACCCTCATTCATTAAGGCCAGCCCCACATCCACTGCCCTACCTTGCACCTCCTTTACAACCCCATCCATGTATATATTAAACTGCCATGGAGACATCACACAACCCTGTTTCAGTCCCACATTGAGATCAAAGAACTCACTCAGCTCACCATCCACTCGCACCGTAGCCCTAGCTCCCTCATACATACTCTTCACAGCACTCAACAATTTCCCCTCCACTCCATATAATCTTAATACCTTCCACATACCTTGCCTATCTATTCTGTCATAAGCTTTCTCCAAGTCCATGAAGGCAGCATACACTTTCCTTCCCTTCTCTAGATACTTCTCCACTAAACATCTTAGAACAAATATCTGATCTACACACCCTTTTCCCTTCCTAAATCCCCCTTGTTCTTCTCCAACTAGCTCCTCTGTTATATGCCTAACCCTATCAATGAGTATTCTACCAAATATTTTACCAGTCACACAGTCGTTAAAAGCCTGTGTGAACGTTTGTCCTTAGGAAAATCATATATACAGGATTTTTAACGTCTTTAGGTGTATACAAATAAGTGCTGTAATCCTACCATCGTATTTTAGTTAGTATTCAATCCTACATAATTAAATAAAAGGTAATATAATACGTAGTGACTGAAATGGACGTAAGTGATTAAAAAATTATGTTAACGTCTTAAGGAAACAGTGGATGTGTTTTTCACCTTTATCGTGTTTTTAGTCGAGAGAGAGAGAGAGAGAGAGAGAGAGAGAGAGAGAGAGAGAGATTAAATAAATAAGTGTATAAGTGTCGTAAACAAAACTATGATCAATTTAGACGAGCGAAATTTTTCGATTGTGTGTGTGTGTGTGTGTGGAGAGAGAGAGAGAGAGAGAGAGAGAGAGAGAGAGAGAGAGAGAGAGAGAGAGAGAGAGAGAGAGAGAAATAAATGTATAAAAGCGAATTTTCTGGATTTCTTACGTCTGGCAGTGGGAAGTCAACAAGAGAATAAATACCCGGGAGGATAAAATTACACCAGGGCGATGTTTATGTGTGTGTGTGTGTGTGTGTGTGTGTGTGTGTGTGTGTGTGTGAAATGTAATGTTAGAATATAATGTTAGAATATTGTGTGTGTGTGTGTGTGTGTGTGTGTGTGTGTAATATGTAATGTTAGAATATTTTATGTGTGGGTGGGTGAGTGGGTGGGTGGGTGTGTGTGGGTGTATGTGTGGGTGTGTGGGTGTGGGTGGGTGTGTGGGTGAAATGTAATGTTAGAGTATTGTGTGTGTGTGTGTGTGTGTGTGTGTGTGTGTGTGTGTGTGTGAGAGAGAGAGAGAGAGAGAGAGAGAGAGAGAGAGAGAGAGAGAGAGAGAGAGAAATGTGATTTTAGAATATTGTGCGTGTGTGTGTGTGTGTGTGTGTGTGTGACAGATAGACAATACTAAAATACCATATGACAGTGAAAGGCCAGTGAAATGCAATTAGGGAGATAGATAGATAGATAGACAGATAGATAGATAGATAGATAAATAAATGGTACATAAAACACACAGTTATTCTAACCAAAATTCCATCCAATATAATACAAAATTTCTCACTCAGCGTAGTCTTTTAAAGGTAACACTACATTAAGTGAGTGGATGGTAGGCGCTCCATCTACATTTCAAAACTCTACGTACGGTATTTCAAAAGTTGTCGTTTGGGAGAGAGAGAGAGAGAGAGAGAGAGAGAGAGAATGACATGGCTCTACATTCTTTCCATAGCACTTCTTCCTGACTAGCACCATATTCTATTGCTAATCTCATGTTACAACCCAGCATTCAAGATGGAGGGATGGCAATTTTAGGCCAAGTTAGAGTGAGCAGATTATAGGAACACTGGCATCCTATTCCTTGCCTGTTTAGTTTAAAAATTGTCGTTTCGTTTCGGTACGTTATTCCAAAATTTTTCGTACTGTCACATTGAAACTTCCTACAGTATTTCAGAATTCTTCGTCTACCGTCTTAGAGCTACGATCATAGTGTATTGACTTCTGTGTATTGGATTTACGTTTATACACTGCCTACCTTACCACGCTTTCACCCTTGCACCCTACCCTGCCACGCTTCCACCCTTGCACCCTACCCCCTTCCACGCCCCCACCCTTGCACCCTACCCCCTTCCACACCCCCACCCTTGCACCCTACCCCTTCCACACCCTCACCCTTGCACCCCACCCCCTTCCACACCCTCACCCATGCACCCTACACTTCCATACCCCCACCCTTGCACCCTACCCCTTTCCACACCCCCACCCTTGCACCCTACCCTTCCATACCCCCACCCTTGCACCCAACCCCCTTCCACACCCTCACCTCTTCACCCTACCCCCTTCCACTCCCTCACCCTTGCACCCTACCCCTTCCACACCCCCACCCTTGCACCCTACCCCCCTCCACACCTCCACCCCTTCACCCTACCCCCTTCCACACCCCCATCCTTGCACTCTACCCCCTTCCACACCCCCACCCTTACACCTAACCCCCTTCCACACCCCCACCCTTGCACCCTACCCCCTTCCACACCCCCACCCTTGCACCCTACCCTTCCACACCCCCACCCTTGCACCCTACCCCCTTCCACACCCCCACCCTTGCACCCTACCCCCTTCCACACCTCCACCCTTGCACCCTACCCCTTTCCACACTCTCACCTCTTCACCCTACCCCCTTCCACTCCCTTACACGTGCACCCTACCCCTTCCACACCCCCATCCTTGCACCCTACCCCCTTCCACACCCCTACCCTTGCACCCTACCCCCTTCCACATCCCCACCCTTGCACCCTACACTTCCACACCCCCACCCTTGCACCCTACCCCCTTCCACACCCCGACCCTTGCACCCTACCCCCTTCCACACCCCCACCTTTTGCACCCTACCCCCTTCCATACCCCCACCTTTGCACCCTACCCCGTTCCCCTGCCTTCCATAACTCCACTGTATTGATTATAAGAATATTTGGCCATGAGTTTGACAAAAAGAATTTCAGTACATGATTTTTATTTTAACTCTTCTTACTAACATATATCTAACTATTTTATACATGTTCTAATTCTAATTCTAAGCAAATGTGACCATGATCCGTATTTTCGTCGTTAAGAAAGCTCCCTGACACCTTTTCTTAAGCGATTTATTTTGCTTTTTACACCTTACTGGAATATTCTGTTATGTAAATCCTTCTATTATCGTCATACTCTGCATAAATAACGTTCTAAAAAGGCTACTAACTAAACTTATCCCAATATAAATCGCTAAGGAACAGGTGTTAGGGAGCCTTCTTACCCCACGTGCTGGAGGGGTTAAGGAGTACCCTCTCGTAGTGAAGGGGCCTAAAGCGCGATATGCCACTACGAATTCAATATAGCGGCCGTATTCTCCCTAACTCCTTTTCCTCGCCGATTTATTTTTGAATATGGCTGGCTTATATTCTTTTCTACGTTGTATATGCAGAGTATGTTGACAAGAATTTAAGTAGTACGGAAGAAGACGGCAAGGTGTAATAGGCAAAATAAATCGCTTAGGAAATGGTGCTAGGGAGCTTTCTCAACCGACGAGATGGAAAATTAACCTGTTATACTCCATTTTTTTTTTAATGCAAGGAAGAAGGAACCCAAGGCCAGGATCCCATATTTTCATCCTTTTCCAGATTATTTCACATATATCAATGTCAGAAAAGGACAATACTGTGGCTCTATATCATTTTTGTTAGCACTTCTTCGTGACTATTTTATTCTAATGTTAATCTGTTGAACTCAGCAATAACTCAGGTGGAAAGATGGCAATACTGGGCCAAGTCAGAGTGAAAAGAGTATAGTCGGAGGATTTCTTTGTTCTCTCCTATAGGCTATTCATTTTTAGATTTTCGTAATAATGCCTCTTTCCCGCATCTCATTGGCAGAATACTACGGCTCTATATCCTTCCCGTGGCACTTCTTCGTGACTAGCATTGTATTCTAGTGTTTTGCTACAATTAAGCATTCAAAATAGAGGATAATTTTACGCCTACAGTTTTTTCACCTTAACTTGGCCCAGATTTTCGTCCCCCCCCCCTTTTTTTTTTTTTAGCTTATTCACGTTGATTAGTGGCGAAGACAATAAGGCATTACATCTTTCATAGCACTTCTTCGTGACTAGCATCATGTAAGTTCCTTCAGTCTTTCAAACGCAGTGTGTCCAGGCATCTCAAAATGAACGGATCTTGAATTTGGCTCTGTTATCTTGTTTTTGTTTTTTCTTGGAGGGAACAATTTGCGGGCTTCTGGCCTTTGGTTCCTTCTTCTATCTATCTATTGCCAGACGCCTTAATCCCGTAAGGGGTGGCCACAAACAAATCGCCTCCATATCGCCCTGTCCCCCTCCATTTCTCCGCCCTGCTCCCAGCTCGCACCCCCCTCTCTCATATACCTCTCCATTCCATCCTTCCGTCTTCCTTGCATAAAAAAAAAAAAAAAAAGAATCAGTTCCTCATTCAAGACGGAGGTAGCAGTGTTACACCAATTTAAAGTGAATAGACTATACTTCGTGTTGGAAAATTTTTAGTCAGTTTTTTGGCTTCATTGATGGATATGTTTAGAGGACGCAGGTACACGGTCAACGATTTATTTATTTATTTGTGACTTACGAGAGAGAGAGAGAGAGAGAGAGAGAGAGAGAGAGAGAGAGAGAGAGAGAGAGAGAGAGAGAGAGAGAGAGAGAGAGAGAGAGAATTCATGCCTAACTCTCGCTCGTATTCTCGTCAGTTCAGGAAGCACCGTAACATCTCTTCCTTAGCTATTTATTTGTTTATTTGTTTATTTATTTGTGACTTACGAGAGAGAGAGAGAGAGAGAGAGAATCCATGCTCAACTCTGGCTCGTATTTTTCGTCAGTTAAGGAAGCACCGTAGCATTTTTTCCTTAGCTGTTTATTTGTTTATTTATTTGTGACTTGAGAGAGAGAGAGAGAGAGAGAGAGAGAGAGAGAGAGAGAATCCATCCTTAACTCTTTAGCTTATATTCTTGTCAGTTGAGGAAGCACCGTAACACCTCTTCCTTAGCGATTAATTAATTTATTTATTTATATTTTTCTTAACTAGTTGCAGGGATTAAGGATCGTATTCTTGTCAGTTAAGGAAACACCCTGACACCTCTTCCTTAGCGATTTATTTTTGGTTATGACTGATTAACATTCTTTTGTACGTTGTTTATGCTGAGTATGGCGATATTGGAAGGATTTACGTAACACAAAATAGGACAGTAAGGTATAATAAGCAAAATAAATCGCATAGGAAAAGGTGTTTTGTTAAATATCCTTTTGAGCGTTATTTATGCAAAGTATGGCGATATAGTAAGGATTTATGTTAAACAGGACAGCAGGTTGTAATAAGCAAAATAAATCGCTTAGGAAAAGGTGTTGGGACGGTAAATATACTTTTGTACGTTATTTATGCAGAGCATGGCGATATAGGAAGGATTTACATAACACAGATTAGGACAGTAAGGTATAATAAGGAAAATAAATTGCTTAGGAAAAGGTGTTGGGACGGTAAATATACTTTTGTACTATTTATGCAAAGTATGGCGATACTGGAAGGGTTTACGTAACACAGAATAGGACAGTAAGGTGTAATAAGCAAAATAAATCACTTATAAAAAGGTGTTAGGTTGGTAAATATCCTTTTGTACGTTTTTTATGCAGAGTATGGCGATAGTGGAAAAATTTATGTAACACAGGACAATCAAGTGTAATAAGGAAAATAAATCGCTTAGGAAAAGGTGTTAGGGAGCTTCCTAAACGAAAATACGGGTCCTAGTGTCTGTTGTGCTTCAGGTGACGTCATACTGCAGGCGAGTTACTGAGAACACATATAATAGCCATGAGATCGATGCCCGGTACAAGAAAGAAAAACAGAGAAAAATATAGCAGTTACCCCCTCCTGCCAAGCCAACCAAGGCCCGTTTTCTTTCAAGCATGTCGTTGTTGATATGACATTGATTAACAGTGATTGTTGTAAAGGTAGACTGAATGCTTATACAATGAAAGAAGGTGGTGGGTTTTTATTATTATTATTGTTATTATTATTGTCATTAATATTATTATTATTATTGCTGTTGTTGTTCTTGCTTCGTTTCGTTTCGTTTATAAAGGCTCCAACATGCTTCCATGCGTCGACCTTGAAATAGTCTTTATGTAGCCCTTTTGTCTACCTGTAACCTGTAGTCTACCTGTAATAGTCTACCTGTAATCTATAGTCTACCTGCAATAGTCTACCTGTAACCAATAGTCTACCTGTAATAAACTACCTGTACCGTAACCTATAGTCTACCTGTAATAGTCTACCTGTAACCTATAGTCTACCTGTAACCTATAGTCTACCTGTAACCTGTAGTCTAAATAGCCCTGTAGACTTTGTAGCCCTGTAACCTGCGTGTAGCCTGCCCTAATAGTCGAGGGAGTTGTATCACCGAATTGGGCACACACGCTCATATACATACATACATACACACACATACTTACTGTACATACACGCACAGTTACGTTCATACATACTTACATATATACGTACATATATACAAACATACATACACGCACATACATTCATACATACATACATATACATACATACATACATCCATACACACACACACATACTGTACATACATATATACATACACACATACATTCCTACACGCACACACACACACACACACACACACACACACACACACACACACACACACACACACCTACAGAAAGGGAGCTGTATACGCACACAAGCAAACACATACACAGGAAGACATACATACATGCATACAGACATGCATACATACATACACACACAGACGGGGAAAACAGACTTACACATATACCTCGAAATTAAGTACACACATACACCTGTACACATACGCATATACGTCAGAAAAACCATACGCACATAGTTACACACACGTGGAGAAATACGCACACACTCAAAGGTATACACATATTTACTTCGTGTGTGCGTGAAGCCTGTATGTAGCTTAAAAGTAAGAGGAGTTTTTATTACTGAATTATCCTCTTGTATTGTTTTTACACACGCACATATGTATCCTACACACACGCACAGGACTTTATTTACGTACACAACATTACAGACACAGGGATATATGCACATAACACGCTCATGCACACATATGGGCTCAAGGACAGACACACACACACACACACACACACACACACACACACACACACACACACAGTATGACACGGTAGAAATAATATTGTGTAAGAATGTTCAAGGTCGGGGTATTGTACTCTCTCTCTCTCTCTCTCTCTCTCTCTCTCTCTCTCTCTCTCAGTTTATGTATGTGCATATATGTATTCATCTTCCTGTCCATCTAACTATGTGTCAATATCTATCTGTCTCTCTTCTCTCTCAGTATATATATATATATATATATATATATATATATATATATATATATATATATATATATATATATCTATCTATCTATCTGTCTATCTATCTATCTTCTCTTATGGAAGGCTCCTAGCACAGTGACCTAAGTAATAGAAGAATTTTATCAATATTTTTCTCAACCACTCACCACAAAAACTTAGCAGAATAAAATCGTCTGCCTGAAGAGAAAATACACTGAATAATCGTCTTGCATAGTGAATAAGACATGGGATTGGGGAGGGGGAAGGAGGGAGGGGGGAGGAGTGAGTAAATAAAGGCGTTGGGTGGTTTATGTAGGGTGTTGTCAGCTGGTGGAATATGGCAGCAGCTTACATTCCATAACCAAACACATTTCTATACTCCTTTCACTCCACCTTGGCAGATTGGGATGGTTTGAAAGGATGGGACTGGAGTGTGTTGGTGTTGTGATGAGGAGGGGTAGATTGGGATGGTTTGAAAGGATGGGACTGGAGTGTATTGGTGTTGTGATGAGGAGGGGTAGAATGGGATGGTTTGAAAGGATGGGACTGGAATGCATTAGTGTAGTGATGAGAGCGGGTAGATTGAGATGGTTTTGGCATGTGGAGAGGATGGAGGTGACAGCTGAGTGCGGAAAGAGAGAAGTGTGAACATCGGAGATAGGGTTACGAGAGGCAGACCGAAGAATACCTGGGACGAGGTAGTAGAGTGTGACCTCAGGGATAGGGATCTGAACAGAGAGGCAGCCAGAGAGCGAGCAGAGTGGAGCACCGCTATAAAGTGACCAGGGACGGCGTATGCATGTTGGAGCCTTTATTAACGATACGATACAATACGATAAACGATGGTAAATAATCATACCTAGTAGAATACCTCATTCGGCGTGGGCGTAGAGACTGAGGGAGGGAGAGAGATTTAAAAAAGTCGATGGCTTTGTAGGTAGGGAGTTGTCAGGCGTTGAATTGCGGGTTAGATATGCATGACACGCCACACACGCGCTGCAGTCCTTAGATTCTTTTTCCTTTCTTTTTAAGCGTGAGAAATATGGCTACTGGTAAAAGGTTAGAAGCAAACCTTATTTAAAATACCTGTAGTTATACCTGAGAATCATCATCATCAATCATCATCATCATCAACAACTAAAGCAACAGCAAAGAGAACAATATCATCATCATCATCATCATCATCATTTTTTCGTCTCCTCCTCCTCCTCCTCCAGAAACAAGGAAGGAAAAAAATAAGTGCATGAAAGACGGTTTATAGTGGGACCAGGTTCATTGCATTAGAGTGGTCGTGCTCTCTCTCTCTCTCTCTCTCTCTCGTGGAATAAAATCGTCTGGAAGAAGCAAGACTAAACCATATCACTGACATCCCCGCGTCTCGTCATAATAAAATTCTCTCTACGTCCTTGCCTGTATGGAAGTCTTGAGAGAGAGAGAGAGAGAGAGAGAGAGAGAGAGAGAGAGAGAGAGAGAGAGAGAGAGAGAGAGAGAGAGAGAAAGAGACAGAGAGAGAGAGAGAGAGAGAGAGAGAGAGAGAGAGAGAGAGAGAAACTGCTCTTGTCTTGTCTTGTGAGCATCCTTATCTGGCGTCAATCCAGGGACCATCTTCCCCTGGGCTTAGGAGGCTCTTATCGACATTAACTGATACACACACACACACACACACACACACACACACACACACACACACATATGTGTATGTGTATATGCAGAGAGAGAGAGAGAGAGAGAGAGAGAGAGAGAGAGAGAGAGAGAGAGAGAGAGGTGCTGTTTTGATATTACCACACTGATCAATAAGACAGTTAGATAGATAGATAGATAGATAGATAGATATTGTTTTGATCGAAGGATGGATAGTTATGGATAAATCAGTTCTTTAAATATCCCAAGTACCCTTACCTGATAGAGAGAGAGAGAGAGAGAGAGAGAGAGAGAGAGAGAGAGAGACTGGGGGGGTGGTTACAAGTGTTCCTAAACGCACAAGGATAACGACCCTACCTAGAGAGGCTTTACGACCTCTCGCCTCCCTTGTAAAGCTTAATAATCCCTCATGACCACACAAATCCTGCCTGGTAATCCTCCCCCTGAAATCCCCCACTATCTATCTATTGCCAGACGCCTTAGTCCCGTTAGGGGTAGTAAACAAATCGCCTCCATGTCGCCCTGTCCCCCGCCATTTCACTGCCCTGCTCCCAGCTCACATCCCCCTCTCTCATATACCTCTCCACTCCATCCCTCCATCTCATCCTTGGCCTCCCCCTCCCTCTTCCCCTCTCTACCTTGCTCACCTACACTCTCCTCGTCAGTCTCTCACCCACCATTTATAATACTAGAAATATATAATACCTACTCCATTTATGATACTAGGAATAATGTAGAATGAGTTTAGAAGTAATATATGTTATGAAATCTCTCCACTTACCCTAGTCTTTCAAAAATGACACAGAATTTTAGAAAGAAGGAATTACCTAAGAAGAATAGAGTTTGTTGCTAAATGATGGTTTGTTAAATAGTGGTGATTGGTGGTGGTGATGGTGGTGATGGTGGTGGTGGTGATGGTGGTGGTGGTGGTGGTGATGGTGGTGGTGGTGATGGTGGTGGTGGTGATGGTGGTGGTGGTGGTGATGGTGGTGGTGGTGGTGGTAATGATGGCGGTGGTGATGGTGGTGGTGGTGATGGTGGTGGTGGTGGTGGTAAAGAAGATGATAAAGATGATGGTGGTGGTGGTGGTAATGATGGTGGTGGTGATGGTGGTGGTGGTGATGGTGGTGGTGGTGATGAAGATGATAAAGATGATGGTGGTGGTAATGATGGTGGTGGTGATGGTGGTGGTGGTGATGGTGGTGGTGGTAATGAAGATGATAAAGATGATGGTGGTGGTGGTGGTGATGGTGGTGGTGGTGATGGTGGTGGTGGTAATGAAGATGATAAAGATGATGGTGGTGGTGGAGGTCGTGGTGATGATGATGTTGATTGTGATAGTGGTAGTTGTAATGATGATGATGATGATGGTAATGATGATAGTGGTAATGATGATGATGATGATAATGATAGTGGTAATGATGATGATGATGATGATGATAATGACGTCTTCTCACCCCACAGGCAAACAAAAACAAGATAAAACAAAAAAGAAAAAATCAAGACAGAGGAAGATCGACCAAGAAAGTCAAAGAAGAAAGTCTGAGAGAGAGAGAGAGAGAGAGAGAGAGAGAGAGAGAGAGAGAGAGAGAGAGAGAGAGAGAAAGAAAATCTAACATAACAGTAAGGGCGTCTGGTTGAGAGAGAGAGAGAGAGAGAGAGAGTAGGATCGATCGTTGAGGAGTGGGAGAGAGGAGGTGTGGCCTCTCCTTCCCTCCATCCCTCCCTCCATGCTCCTCCACTGTTGCTTCTCTCTCTCCTAACCTCATCCACCAGACCCATCAATCCAAGGTAAGTTCATGAAATTCTGAATAAGTGAGAAGTTGATTTTTTTATTTTTTTATTATTTTATTATTTTTATATATTAATTATTTTATTATTTTTTATTAATTTATTATTTTTATATATTTATTTTATTATTTTTTACATGATATTTCAGTCGTTTCCCCCTGAAGTGACCTAAGTTGACCTGAAGTTGACCTAAGTTGACCTGAAGTGACCTGAGTTGACCTGAAGTGACTTGAGTTGACCTAAGTTGACCTGAAGTGACCTAAGTTGACCTGAAGTGACCTAAGTTGACCTAAATTGACCTAAATTGACCTAAAGTGACCTAAGTTGACCTAAGTTGACCTAAAGTGACCTAAGTTGACCTAAGTTGACCTAAAGTGACCTAAGTTGACCTGAAGTGACTTAAATGAACTTGAAGTGACAAATGAACTTGAACTAAAGTGACCTATGTTGACCTGATTGCAAACAGAGCGCGCGTCACTCCCATATACCTTGCGTCTGGCGTTGCAGAGGAAAAAAAAGGGTCCACGCCACACGAATGATTGAATAAATTAGTGAATGAGGTAAGGCTAGTGAGAGAGAGAGAGAGAGAGAGGGGGGGGGAGGGGGAAGGGAGAAAGAGAGGAGAGAGAGGGGAGGGAGGATGGAAAGGAGCAGTGGAATAACAGGAGAGGAAGGGAGGAAACAGAAAAGGAGGGAAAGGGTTTTTGAGAGAGAGAGAGAGAGAGAGAGAGAGAGAGAGAGAGAGAGAAAGAGAGAGTGAGATAATCAAGTTAGTGTGTGTGGAGGAATCGTCCTGTGGGATATTTCGTGACTGGTTAATCGATACTTCGGTCCAAAGTCCATTTCAGCTCAATTATCGAATATGGGATTAGCGGTATTATCGTCCTCTCCGTAACACCTCTCCCTTAGCGATTTAGTAAATGTTAAAGCTCAGTATCCTTTTGTTAGTAATTCAAACTGCGTCAGTAGCAGAATTGTACATAATTATTTGAATGTGTAGCACCTCCTCCTTAGCAATTTAGTCCACGTTAAGCTTCATAATCCTTTTGTAAGTAATTCAAACTACATTAGTATCAGAAATACAAAAATCAGACATACATAAGTACTATAAGTGGCTTTGGAGAGTCCGTAACATCCCTTCCTTATGAAGAAAGAAACCTGTACTTTACACAGGAAAAATCATCCAATATATTACCACTATGCCGGGAATCGAACCCGGGACCCAGGTGAGAGCCAGGCAGCATACCATTACACCACCACCAGGCAAATGTTATTACACATTGTCACAATCTTGTACCCTGTGTACAGTACAGGTTTCTCTCTTCATTCTGACTTGCCGTAAGTGCTTGGGATAGATTAAAAGCATCTACTTGCCCGAGTGCCAGGGGGTTAACTCATCCTCTTGATGCCCACAGTGGGGGCGGAGGGACGTTGGTTACAAGATTGTGACAATGTAAGTTAACTTTTACCTGGTGGTGATGCAGTGGTATGCTGCCTGGCTCTCACCTGAGATCCGGGTTTGATTCCCGGCATAGTGGTAATACATTGGATGGACCCCTTCCTTAGCGATTTATTTTACGTTAAGCCTCAGTACCCACAAATGTTAGCAGTTCAAACACTTCTTCCTTAGCGATTAATTTTGTTAATATCAGAAATACGCAAGTACTATTCTATGTGGCATTGGAATGTCCGTAACACCTCTTCTTTAGCGATTTATTTTACGTTGAGCCTCAGTATTCTGTTGTTTGGTAGCAATTCAAACTGCCAATACCTACAATAATTTCAAAATATAAAAAAAAAAGAGTGCGTAACACCTCTTCCTTAGCGATTTATTCACGTTAAACCTCAGTATTCTGACTCTGCCAATACCTACAGTGATTTTAAAATGTAAAAAAAAAAAAAAATAATAATGCGTAACACCTCTTCCTTAGCGAATTATTCCACGTTAATTTCATGATATAATACGCCAAATAAATCACTAAGTCTCTCTCCTCTCTCTCTCTCTTCAACAGGCAAAGCTGTCAAGATGCTGTCAGTGGTGTGGATAGCGGTTTTCTTCCTCCTGTCTTCCCCTGGTCAGTCACAATCCCATAGTTAGCCCTTGGGAATGTTTTGATTGTGTGTTTATAATTTTATGCTTGTTATAATGTTTACTTGGTGTATATGTCTCTCTCTCTCTCACTCTCTCTCTCTCTCTCAATAATTCAGTGTCACTAATTATTACTACGCTTCTCTTCCACACACACACACACACACACACACACACACACACACACACACAGGGGAGGCCAGAATCTGCTACAACTGCACTGGTGATTGTGTTAGGGACTCTGAAGAATGCAAAGGCTCGTGTACCACCTCCATCCCAGAATTAGGTGAGTTGGCCCATATCTATATCTATCTCTCCATCTATTTATCTATCTATCTATATCTATATCTATCTCTCCATCTATTTATCTATCTATCTATATATCGTACTATCCTTGTCATATTCTAACCCTCTCATGTCTACCTCACAGACGGCCACGAATTCCTCCTTTCTTTAATAACACTTCCTCATCATTCAGTCCATCTCAAGTCCTCCTGTCATTATATACTTACTATCCTTGTCATATTCTACTCATTATATCCTTACTATCCTTGTCATATTCTACTCATTATATCCTTACTATCCTTGTCATATTCTAATTATATACTTACTATCCTTGTCATATTCTAATTATATACTTACTATCCTTGTCGTATTCTAATTATATACTTACTATCCTTGTCATATTCTAATTATATACTTACTATCCTTGTCATATTCTAATTATATACTTACTAGCCTTGTCATATTCTACTCATTATATACTTACTATCCTTGTCATATTCTAATTATATACTTACTAGCCTTGTCATATTCTAATTATATACTTACTATCCTTGTCATATTCTAATCATTATTACTATCCTTGTCATATTCTAATTATCATACACTTACTATCCTTGTCATATTCTAATTATATACTTACTATCCTTGTCATATTCTAATTATCATACACTTACTATCTTTGTCATATTCTAATCATTATTACTATCCTTGTCATATTCTAATCGTTATTACTTACTATCCTTGTCATATTCTAATCATTATTACTATCCTTGTCATATTCTAATCGTGATATACTTACTATCCTTGTCATATTCTAATCGTGATATACTTACTATCCTTGTCATATTCTAACCTTCACTTGTCCACCCCGTAGGCGGCAACGAAATTCGGAGCTGTATTGAGGACACCATGGACGCGGGGTGCGTGAGTAAGGTGATAGACGGTGTTAACCACAAAGTGTGCTACTGTAACACGGAGCGATGCAACCACGCCACTACCTTCCATCCCACGCCACCCTCCCTCATGTACCTTATGTTAATTGTGCCTCTCCTGGCCTTTAGGTTGCGGTAAAGGACTGCTGACTCTATTCCTGATCCTGGGTCCATAGTTTCGTAGAGTGAGGGTTACTAACACCTTTTTCTTTGCGATTTATTTTGTGTGTTGGACCTTACTAGCCTCTATCACCTTTATTCCTCTGTACTATTAACACAGATTGCATAAATACGACTTTTCTTTGCGATTTATTTTGTATGTTGGACCTTACTAACCTCTGTCATTATTCCTCTGTATTATCAACATTGTATAAATAAGATTAGAGCAATTAAAATGGTACATGCAGAAATAAATTGGTATGGAAAAGGTGTTAGGGAACTTCCTTATCCGGCGAGAATACGGGCCTAGGAGGATCCCTGTAATGCCTTGGCCTCTTCCCAATGAGCAGTGACGAGTAGAACTGCATAATCGGAGTCTGCCGGATAATGCACACTAGTTTGATGAGAGTTAAGGAAATCTCTCCAAAAGCCACATAAAACGTACACAAAAGCCTCATAAAAGCCACGTAAATAATAGAGGAGGCTTTGTCTAACTCCTCCAGTTCTTGAAACCTCTCTAAAAATTGGATAAAATCGTCTAGAGGTAGCAAAGGAACAGGGCTTCAAATTTGTCAACATTACGCGGAGAGTTACTGAACAATTCCATACACTACAAAAGCAAATTTCGACCCATGTATTTCCTGGTATACAGAATACTAATACTAATGTAGAATACTTTACTAACACTAAAATAGAAAAATATTAAACTTTACTAACACAGAATAATACTAAACTCTTGTAGTATTCCACAAAATTGGTGTTTATCTGTACAGAATTTATAGATATTACAGTATTTCGACATTCTTCCTCTTGTGTTTCAGTATGTAAAGCTCAGTTATTCATTTATTTACTTATTCTTCGGTGCATCTTAGCTTAGGATTAACATTATATCAGACGTTTTTCTCATTTATTTTCGTACTTTAAAATAGCAAGTAATCACAGGGAGAGAAATGGTATCAATCAAAATACTTCTTTCATAGTGAGATAAACCTAGAATGCCTTTTACGATCAATTAATTTCCTTCTCTTCATAATGTTCCTGATAATTAACATTTAAACATACGGGTTGTCATATTTTCGTCTGTTTCTATAATTTTCAAACTTGAAGATTTTGAAGCATAATTAGAATCGAAACAGGAATTTGAAACTTACAATTAAAATCGAAACACGCATGGCAGTAATCAAATCTACAGAATCAACATGAAATACAATACAACCAGAGTGAGAACGAGTTGAAATTTTGGCGGGAAACTCGATGTCAAATGAAACTCGAGTTTGCAGGTGATATAGTTCAGAAACCATCACAAGTGTTCAGAGTGGATCAAATATATTTTCCGTACCAAGCTTACCTATAAGAATACTTGCTTACATTGTTTATAATTTGTATTAGCGAAGGAACAACGCCTTAGCCCTTGGAATATAAGTGTGTATGATGTAACGCTGTATCAGTAGGTAGGAAAGAAGTCCCACGTAGGTTATTGGGCAAAAACTTCACTATGGTACTTCTGTCATCCTCCAAACCATCGTTATTGCTATTAACTCCCTTGATTCGCATGGTTGGAGTACTGTAAAGGGGCGAACACCAGAGATAACTGTCAACCTCCCCTTTCCAGTCATGCAAACGTCCCTCAACTTCCTCCCAATCCTTCGAACGCTGGATAGTTTACCGCCGTAGGACAACTTCAGTCTGCAGTCTACCGAGTGTATATGTAGATGAGACTGGGGCTACAGCAGCAACAATACATGGCTGTTGATTCCAGGCTTTACTGTACCCTTTGTACTCTAACTTGGCCTAAAATTCAGTCCCATCTTGAATCATAAGCTATAACAAGAGATTAATACTAGAATATGCCAGTCACGAGGAATTGCTGAGGAAAGGATGTAGAGCAGTAGTACGTTCTTTTTTTTTTTACGATTAACCTGTGTGATTTAAGCTGCAAAAGGACAAAATTCTTGCCTAAGTTAGTGTAAAAGTATAAAAAAAATTACGTGTTGTGATATAGTCAAACAAATAACAGAAGTTAATGTTTCAGCGGTTGATTGCAAATATTACTAGAACATCAGTGTTTAAAATAGCCATACATCAACCAGTGTTAATATTACTGATACCGACTTGGCGAATGACAGACATACCATAGTGTCGGATATTGTAGTGTTTATGGCGGATATTGGCATGTTTATGGTGGATATCGAGTGTTTATGGCAGATATTGTAGTGTTTATGGCGGATATTGCAGTGTTTATGGCGGATAGTGTCGTGTTTATGTTTAATTTTAAGGTGATGTGTGTGTCTGCAATTTCATAATGGAACCTGTACAAAGCTTTGCTGGGTAATATTGTGTGAATATATTTTAGTCTTTTAAAACTGGTGGAGGGAACTACCTGATAAACATGCAGAGAATGTTGCGTTACTTGATAGCGAAGAGTGTAAATGCTGGGTGGAAGAGAGATAGGTTAGAGCATAGAGAGAGAGGTTAGAGAGATAGTTTAGAGCTTAGAGAGACAGTTTAGAGTTTGAATTCTTTTTCCTCGTTTTCTCTATATAGGCCGAAACATGAGAAAATAAAAAAATCAAGTACTCACCCGTCTCTCTCACCTAATATTTCCACTTATTATGTATCATCTACAGTGAACGGAATATTTACACAGAGCTTAGGGGCCTAGTAAATATCTCAGTAGCATGTGTTAAGGGTGAATGTGGGTAAGAGTAACGTGATGATTGTTAAGAGAGAGTGCCTCAAGATACGCTGATGAATTTATATATATTTAAGAACAGATGGTTATACTTGTGAAACCAGGAATGTAGAGGCCTGAATGATGTGTGTTTATGTGGTCTGTTCCACTGATATGATGTTTGATAGTTCCGTCTCCATGCACTCTTTCTCTGCACGGAAATCGGAAACGTCGAGATTTTTGGCGGGAAATTCAAATCTCGAGTGACGCGCTCCAATGTTTACGAGTCAACACAGATACAATATTTGAATTTCTCTGCAACTGTTGTGCACCACTGAATATTTATTTGTATGTGGAACTCCTGTAAACAATGCAACTGTCAATATTGCAACTTTAAGCGTAAGTAAACATTGCAACGTATCTTAGTTATGCAGTAGCAGCACCGTCATCAAAATACAGTAAGTTAGGGTTGTGTCCTCGTCGGTGTAGATCTCTTAACACCACTCGGTAAGCGAATGTTTTGACTACGAAGCTGGCGGACCGATGAGAGAGAGAGAGAGAGAGAGAGAGAGAGAGAGAGAGGGAGAGAGAGAGACTGCATCAATAACAACATACGAGAGAGAGAGTTTGCATCAGTAACACAATACGAGAGAGAGAGAGAGAGAGAGAGAGAGAGAGAGAGAGAGAGAGAGAGAGAGAGCATCAATAACAACATACGAGAAAGTTTGCATCAATAATACAATACAAGAGAGGGAGAGAGAGAGAGTGAGTGAGTGAGAGTTATACAAGAAGACAGTAAGGGGTAAACTAATCAAATCGCTCAGGAAGAAGTGTTACGAATTACACCAACGAGATATCCACTCCATGTCTGTATTATCACTATGAATATCTTTTTGTATGACACTGTATCTGTATAATGTATTAAAGTACAGGGTGTTACAGAAATATTCAAGCACTCTCAATAGTGTAGTGTTTATAAGAAAATACTGTTTCAGTGCGATGAGAGAGAGAGAGAGAGAGAGAGAGAGAGAGAGAGAGAGAGAGAGAGAGAAAGATTCATTTTCATTTCTACTGTATACGTATTTCTCTCTCTCTCTCTCTCTCTCTCTCTCTCTCTCTCTCTCTCTCTCTCTCTCTCTCTCTCTCTGTTTTTATAGTCCTCTGTCTGTCTGTCTCTCTCTCTCTCTCTCTCTCTCTCTCTCGCTCTCTCTCTCTCTCTCTCTCTCGTGTGTTTTAAGATGTTCACCATTTTTCGGAGACACCCTGTATATATAGTCAAAAAATATAAATAAAAAAAAAACAGTGTAGCATCGAAAATCAAGGTTACCTTCTCAATAATCGATTTTTGAATGGATAACATATTTTTCTTGCATAAAATCAATATTATTCTGATTTATAATTCTGATGTGAAATATTCTATACTCTGTCTATCTAACTGGTCTAAAATTGCCATCTGTCTATCTAACTTGGTCTAAAATTGCCGTCTATCTATCTAACTTGGTCTAAAATTGCCATCTGTCTATCTAACGGGCTAAAATTGCCATCTGTCTATCTAACGGGCTAAAATTGCCATCTGTCTATCTAACTGGTCTAAAATTGCCGTCTATCTATCTAACTTGGTCTAAAATTGCCGTCTATCTATCTAACTTGGTCTAAAATTGCCGTCTATCTATCTAACTTGGTCTAAAATTGCCATCTATCTATCTAACTGGTCTAAAATTGCCATCTATCTATCTAATTGGTCTAAAATTGCCATCTATCTATCTAACTGGTCTAAAATTGCCATCTGTCTATCTAACTTGGACTAAAATTGCCGTCTATCTATCTAACTGGTCTAAAATTGTCACCCATCTATCTAAGTGGTCTAAAATTGCCATCTATCTATCTAACGGGCTAAAATTGCCATCTATCTATCTAACGGGCTAAAATTGCCATCTGTCTATCTCTAACTAGGGTATACGGCGCTAGTCACGAAGAAGTGTTACAATAACACTAGAATAGGACGCTAGACACGAAGAAGTGCAACTATAATACTAGAATAGGGCGCTAGTCACGAAGAAGTGCAACAATAACACTAGAATACGGCGTTAGACACGAAGAAGTGCAACTATATAACACTAGAATAGGGCGCTAGTCACGAAGAAGTGCTACAGTGACACTAGAATACGGCGCTAGTCACGAAGAAGTGCAACAATAACGCTTGGAGACAACCCCTTGCGAACGCCTCAATCTCCACCTCAACCTCAACCTTCACCTCAACCTCAACCTCAACCTCAAACCTCAACCTCATCCTCCACCTCAACCTTCACCTCAACCTCCACCTCCACCTCAACCTCAACCTCAACCTTCACCTCAACCTCAACCTCCACCTCCACCTCCACCTCAAGGCCATCAATCAATTCTTTGTCTCCACCCTCGAGAAGGACCTCCTAGATCTGTCCTCTTTGGTTGAAATCTTAGCAGTCTGACCTGAGAGATGTATTATTATTATTATTATTATTATTATTTTTGTCACGTATGGAAGAGTCTGTTATATAATCAAACCACGGTATTTTTGTGACTCTCTCTCTCTCTCTGATAGAAAAGTGTGTTATATAATCAAACCATGTTATTCTTGTAACACCGCCTCTCTCTCTCTCTCTCTCTCTCTCTCTCTCTCTCTCATAGGAAAGTGTGTTCAGACCATAGTATTCTTGTGACACCGCCTCTCTCTCTCTCTCTCTCTCTCTCTCTCTCTCTCTCTCTCTCTCTCTCTCTCTTTCTCAAACTCCAGACGCCAGATGTAAACAGAGGCGGGAAGTTGTCCCATCTCGTTTTTCCGTACGGTCGTGGGCAGAAACCACACACACACACACACACACACACACACACACACACACACACTCTCTCTCTCTCTCTCCACAAATATATCACTTCGGTGTCGTTGCCTATTTTAGTACATACATCACCCGGCTATATTTTATCCCA
>NC_136964.1:9349095-9426595 GCF_032717465.1 Coenobita brevimanus
CCAAGGAGACTTGTTTGTTTTAAAAGCCCTAACCCTGTTCGGCTCATTTAATTGCCAGGTGTAGTCAGTATGGAGAAGAATTTGACTAGTAACCAAGGAGATTCTTTTATTCTAACCTGACGAAGAGCCCTTACCCCTTTCACCTCTTTTGATAGCCAGATTTAGTCAGACTGAAGGAAAAATTTGACTAGTAACCAAGGAGACTCGTTTATTCTAGCCTGACGAAGAGTCCTAACCCCTGTCATCTCTTTTGATAGCAAGGGATGGAGGGTAATTTGACTAGTAACCAAGGAGACTTAGTTTAGCCTGACGAAGATCCCTAGCCTAACCCCTTTCAGCTCAGTTGATGGGCAAAGTAAGTTAGAATGGAGGGTGAATTTGACTAGTAACCAAGGAGACTCATTCCTGGTTCATAACTCATCAAATTCCATGTAACCAGGACTTGAAATTTAACCTGTGAGAGTGAAAACATTTGTAGAGCGGATATTAACCAGCCATATCCGAAAATCTAATATACTATAGCACTAGCCTTGTGTGTGTGTGTGTGTGTGTGTGTGTGTGTGTGTGTGTGTGTGTGTGTGTGTGTGTGTACTTAGGGCAGCCGAAACTACACATTCAAATCGCATCAAAATTGGCACAAAAATCGCAACAAAACCGCTGATGTGAACAAACTTGGTCCCATCACGACTGAAAAACTTAACTATATTTAATGAGCGATCACATTTTGACCAAAAAACGACGCTCCAGGCGCCCGGCATAGGATCTGCGTAGAATTTTTTGCCCGTAGCTATAACTAAAATATATTAGAGCAGCGCGAGAGCCCTCCGCAGGAGCATGTGTGAGGGGCCCGAAGGGCTCACGAGCACTTGTATCAACCTAGGTTAGGTCACTTTAGGCAGGGTTTGGTTGGACTCGGTCGTTTTTGGTTGGGTTGGGTTCACTTGGATTAGGTTAGACTGGGTTAGAATAAGTCGATTTAGATATGTTTAGGTTGAGTTGTATTAGGTTAGGTTAGGCTGGGTTAGGTTGGGTTGGGTTAGGTCATTTTAGGCTTGGCTGGGTTGGGGTAGGTTACGTATGGTCAGGTTAAGTGAGACTGGGTGAGATTAGGTCGCTTTAGATAGGGTTAGGCTGCGTTTGATTGGGTTTGGTGGTCAGTTTGGGTTGGAATAATTTAGGTTTGATATGGGGAGGTTAGGTGAGATTATGTGAGGTTATAGTTAGACTGGGTAGGTCACACACACACACACACACACCAAATATAATCACTCAGGGGTCCTTCATTCTTGCATTCAATTGTACATCCATAAAATACCTGGGATCAATAGCCTGGGACGGAATAATACCAGTCGGAGGCGCAGACGGAGTAAGAGCCCTGGTGTTACCCTCGACCTCCAGCGCCTTCCCCTTATCCTGGAGGTCGTGGTCAAGGTGATAACGACAGGAGGACACCCGGCGGAGCTGTAGGCAAGGGCGCGGTGAAGGGTGGATGGGGGAGGAGGGAGAGAGGGGGTTAGTAGGGTGTTTGAGTTTGTGTGTGTGTGTGTGTGTGTGTGTGTGTGTGTGTGTGTGTGTGTGTGTGAGAGAGAGAGAGAGAGAGAGAGAGAGAGAGAGAGAGACAATGTGTGTGTGTGTGTGTGTGTGTGTGTGTGTGTGTGTGTGTGTGTGTGTGTGTGTGTGTGTGAGGGCAGAAGGCAGAAAGGGGAAATAAAGGGGAATTAGGTTGGCCAGTCAGGATAGAGGCGTTATTAGAATACTGCAAGTGGGCAAGATGATCCTTATTGCGTATCTATCATTTTATCTATCTATCTGTGTCTATCTGCCTATCTATTTCTATTTACCTGTCTGTCTACCTACCTGCCTATCAGTCTATCTGTCTATTTATCTATATACTATGTCTACCTACCTACCCAACTATGTTTATCTATCTGTCTACCTACCTATCTGTCTATCTCTCTATCTATCTCTTTTTATGTATCTACCTGTCTATCTGTCTATCCATCTATCTATCTATCTATCTTGTATGAATATGGGAAGGAGGGAATGTCTGTCCGTCACAAGGGATAGAAATCAGAAGAGATGTACTTTAAACACACGAGTTTTAAGAATACAGCAGCTGAATCAATTATCCCTTAACAGTTTACTTTAAGGCATTTAGTTTTAAGCCCACCTGGTGTTCCGTGTCAGCCAGGGCGGTGCTAAGGGCCTGACGACATCTCTCCAGCTCCCTCACCTCCTGACGCAGTGCTGACGAGGCCTCATCCTCTACATCCTCCACCCCTGTGCGTTCACGTCTGACAAAAAAATAAAATAAATAAATAAATGATAATAATAATAATAATAATAATAATAATAATAACCATCTATCTATTGCCAGACGCCCTAATTCCATACGGGGTGGCCACAAACAAATCGCCTCCACGTCGCCCTGTCCCCCGCCATTTCACTGCCCTGCTTCCTACTCACACCCCCCTCTCTCATATACCTCTCCGCTCCATCCCTCCATCTCATATTAATAATAATAATAATGGTAATGAGCTGAAAATGGGAATGCTTAACCCCTCATGCCTGGCCCAGCAGACCCGTCAGTCGCAGGTAAACGATTGTCCTTATGGGGTCTTTCCACAAGTTCCCTACACTGTTCATTGTTGTGTGTGTGTGTGTGTGTGTGTGTGTGTGTGTGTGTGTGTGTGTGTGTGTGTGTGTGTGTGTGTGTGGGCATATTTTACAAACGGGGCAGGTGTCAATAGAGCAAAAAGGATAAAACAATGCATCAAAATTAACTTACCTAATTTGAATACACTGCTGGGCAACCTGAAGCGGATGTAGGTAGAGATGATGGGCTTTTTGAAGTCTGTCAGCCATGGTTTTCAACACTATGGCGTCCTTGTCCATTATGGCGTGACGCTTGTTCATTTCTTCCCGCCAAAAACTCAAATCACCCACCCGCTCATCCAAACGATGCTCCACTTCATCCCTATGCTTTGTGGTTAGTTTATCCGTCTCCTCGCATACCCTCCTGTCAAATAGTAGTAGTAGTAGTAGTAGTAGTAGTAGTAGTAGTAGGGTGGATGGACAGATTGGTGGGGTGGGCAGGGCGGGTGGAGTGTGACAATGGAAAAGGGTGAGTAGTGTGGGTGGCAAGGTTGGGTAGGTATGGTCGGGCAGCATGGGTGGGCAGAGTGAACAGATGGATGGGTAGAGTAGGTGGGTGAATAAGGTAAGTGAGAAGGGCAGTGGGATAATAGGTCCATGGTAAGAATAGGTCCATGTGAATCTATCCCTGGGGAAATGGGCCCAGGGAGGAAGATAGATTCAGTGTTAAGATGGGACCCTGGAGTCTTCCTCCACAGGGGAGTGGCCATCTGGGGTCCCAGCCTGTACCAGAAGGCACGATCATAGGATTTTACCTATACAACAAATGGTACCCCTGCTAATCACTAAAAAAAAAAAAAAAAAAAAAAAAAAAAAAAAATAAATTTGAAATATAGGTCCCCTGTTGATGGATGTCACAGTCAGAGGCATGTCATCTGGTGAGGTAAGTCGCAGTTTACAGGTTTACATCCCCATTTAATCCCCATTTTCTAAACTGGGCCTAAGAAAGTGCACATGGGTCACTAACCTATTTTCTGCCCTGGTGCGTTGAGACTGGGATGTGGCGGAGTGGGCGTCGTGGAGTTTGGCGGAGTGGGAGGCACGCCAGATGGCAGGGTTGACGAGTGGAGGTGATACATAGGCCCCTCCAACAACCTGCCATATTGTACCATCAGTCTGTGCCATCACGCTTTTTGAATACTGTTCTAGACTCCGTAGCATCTTTTCCTTAGTGAATTATTTTGAATACTACCCTTTAACACTCTTATAAGCCATTGGCATATGTACAATGGCCTCCCACATAAGGAGTAGTGAAGAACAGAGTGATAGGATGATAATGAACAAAAATACAGTAACCTACCTGGTCTGGGGTTCTCGGGGGCACAGACGGGGCAGCTGGTGATGGCGAGGCGGGGAGGGGCGGGGCAGGTGGTGCTGGGGAGGGGCGTTGGTAATAATGGCGGGTAAACTCAGATCTGGGGACGCGTCTTTCACGAGCAAGTAGCAGCGCCATATTTACCTGCCAAGAAAGGACAGATAGGAGCGTGGCTAATGATAAATAAATAAATGGGTTGGGTTAGATTGAACTGGGCTGTGTTGCACTGCACTGGGTTAGGTTGTACTGGATTAGGTTGGTTTGAATTGGGTTGGGTTGTACTGGATTAGGCTGGATTGGATTGGTTTGGTTTGGACTGAGTTGGGCTTGATTGGGTTGGGATAGATTGGACTGGATTGGGTTGGGTTGTACTGGATTAGGTTGGGTTGGATTGGATTGGGTTGGGTTGTACTGAATTAGGTTGGGTTGGATTGGATTGGGTTGGGTTGTACTGGATTAGGTTGGGTTGGATTGGATTGGGTTGGGTTGTATTGAATTAGGTTGGGTTGGATTGGATTGGGTTGGGTTGTACTGGATTAGGTTGGGTTGGACTGGATTAGACTGAACTGGACTGTGTTGGATTGGATTGGGTAGGGTTGTACTGGACTAGACTGGACTGGATTGGGTTGAGTTGGATTAGGATAAGGTCATAGTAATATATGCCCAGTTAGGATTTCTCTTGGTAAAAGGATTAATGGAGATTTTTTTCTTAATTCTAGCAAAAAATTGTCTAGTGTTACCCTGAATAATATACATAAAAGGTGAATCTCTCTCTCTCTCTCTCTCTCTCTCTCTCTCTCTCTCTCTCTCTCTCTCTCTCTCCCCGAGACGATTTTATTCAGTTTTTAGAGGATTCTTCGAGCCGGAGGGGTTAGAGATAGGCCTAGTCTTTATTAGCCCCTTCACAACGAGAGCGATTTTCTGAAGTAAATAACATCGTCTGGTTGCACAAAAAACAAAAAGAAAAGAAACATCTAAAAACTGGGTCCTCGGGCAAATAGTCGTAGTCTAAGTGGTATTTGGAGGCTTCGTGATACCTCTTCAGAGATTTATTTTGCATATTACTCCACATGATTCTCTTTTATCGATGTAGTTTCCTTCAGTTACAGAGAAAAGGATAATGAGGTGTAATATACAGACTAAATCGCTCAGGAAGAAGTGTTACGATATCTGTAATGCCACTTCAACTAGAACTCTAGGTTAGTTAAGGGAAATAGTAGACTGTCAGACTGTTACCTCAGACGGTGAAGTTATTGATAAAACCAAACATGACTGTCGGCAGACGCCATCACCATGGCAACGGATGGTGCCAGATTTTGTCACGGATACGTATGACAGTTTCAGCTTCTCTCTGTTTTATAGTACTTAATAACTAAGAAATAAATTCATAAACTATAGAGCGTGCTCTGTTTCCATTGGCATAATGACTGGCCACACTAACCTCCACTTTACATATAGCTTGGCTTTGAATGCTTCATGAAGCATAATAATGTACGAGGCTAATTTACTAATTTCTGAGTCATGTATTGATGGAAATGAATATGGTCCGAAAAAATTATGTGGTATTTCCGGTGCATATTTCTTTCTTAAAACACCTTTGTGCATGAATCAGTACAGGATAATTATTTCATCACATAACTACTTCAGAATTTTTATTTATGAATGGTGTTGAAATTACTTTAGTTTGCACTTTTGTTTACATTGTAACAGGTAGAACTTCTAAGTGTTGCTAACTTAGCGACCGTGGCATTGGCTCTCAACATGTTAATATCTTTCTAGCGCAGGTTTAATGGTTAGCACTTATTCCACTTCATCAGCAATGATTTAGAAGTTATACAACTTTCTCGATCAATTATTATAAATCTGAATTATTATGAGAGATTTTTAAGGTAATAATAGTTTGTTAGGCAGCAATCTAGCATTTTTTGAGAGGTGTGGTCGAAATTGTTATCAGAACTCTATCTTTAGTCTAGAAATGTTACTAACAGTAATTATATATCGTTTTCGTTAATATTCAGTGTATAATCTGGAGGTTTTTCAAATTGTAATCTAGCAATGATCTAGCGCCTTTTGAGGATATTAGCGACATTTGGAAGACGCCAGCTGCAAGCAAGGTGAAGTATTGGAACACAGCGGCTGCCGGGAAGACGATAATTATGAGGCATCTTTCTTGCGTCTGAGGTTGGTGACTGTTGTACATACCTTGTTTAACTGATATATGGTGGAGGGAGCTGGTCTTCTGTATTTAGTAAGTTATAATTTACTTTGGGGTGGAAAGTGAGGTGGCCCGGCATGATTGCAGAGGGGAAGTCCTGATGTCTTTGTTTTTATTTTTATTTTTCGGTTATTTAGCCGTATTACATTTATATCTTCAAAAATAGTTGGCCTTACCATTTGTAGTGAATATACTCAAGGATTATATTTATGCAACAACCAGATAATTTTCCTCAGTTTAGGGAAATTTTGTTGGCTGCCAAATCATCAGAATCTCATTATCATATTTAATTCTATATAGTAATTTATCAGCCATGGATGTGCCTCAGTACTATATTCATAACTCCAGGTCGTTTTCTTTAGCTGAGGGAAAATCTAGCTGCCTGAAGGTTGAACAGACATATCAAGTACTGTACTTTCTTGGATTTTTTTTTTTTTCTTTCATGTAGTGTGTTACGGTATGTAGTAAACTGATCTTAGAGTTCTTGTTTCAGCTCACACTTCATCCAGTAATTCTAGAGATGTTCTGTACGTAGTTTCCCTCAAAACACACGTTGGTAATTTTTTCATTTCAGCCCATACTCAACTTGGCAAGAAATATACGATTTTTACCTCCTTTTTTTTTTTTTTATGTGATTTGTTTAATTTTATGTTCGTTTCTGTTGAAAATTATAAGCTTTTTGTATTTGCCCATACCTTTTCCCCAAACTGAGTTATACAGCATGTCATGTTAGTCATTACTTTATCCTAACCCCAGTTAACCTAACCTATTGTAGACCCCCAGAGTTCAGTCCTAACCACAGTATATTCTGACCTTACGTTAATTATTGGCCTCACAACCATATGTGCTCCCTACGTGTCAAGTGGGTTGGTGGAGGGTTAGTGCCCCTCCCTGTAAAACAAATAACTCGGAGTCAAATGGCCACCCCATACAGGATTGTGGCGTCTGGCAATAGATAGATAGATAGATAGACATTCATACCAGACTAGGAATGGAAGAGTGCCAGTTACCCACAGAGCTCTGGACTGAATTGCCAGGCATCCACTTATCCGATGATTGACTGGAGTAAATTTACATACCCTGTCCTGGCCGTCAGCTAACTGTATTAAAAAATTTACACTTTCTCCATTATTATTGATTTATGATGGACTTTTCATAGAAGAAAAGGTCTTTGTGAGGATTAACTTTAACATATTGGTGCTTATTGCTAGCATTAGTATACTTAGCAAAAGCCAGTTAATAATGAAAAGAAAAGAGTAATAATAATGTAGTTATGGTTAATTATTGTGTTTAAAGGAGGAGAAGTGATAGAGGTGGTAGTATGATGGTGATGATTGACAAAATAATAATACTGTAGTGAGTTATTGCCATCATATAATTACCGTCTCATAATTGTGTTTAGAGGAGGAGGAGGAGAATTGTTGGTCGATGATAATGGTAGTAGTGACTATGATGGTGGTGATAGACAGTGATACTAATACCATACTGTAGTGAATTATTGCTGTCATATAATTATCACAGTTGTGTTTGTGTTTAGAGGAGGAGGAGGAGAGTTGATGATTGGTGATAATGGTTGTAGTGACTGTTGGTGAATATAGACAAATAATAGTACTGTAATAATAATGTATTGAAATTTTTGTCGTTGTACAGTTAGTTATCATAATTGTGTTTAGCAGAGGAGAAATGATGATTGGTATGGTAATAGTGGTGGTTGTGACTGTAATGATCTTGATTGATGATGATGATAGTGGTGATCTTGATTGATGATGGTGATAGTGGTGAAATTGCTGATATCCTTTCCCTAGGTGTAAACGGGGCGTGGGGTGTGAGTCAAGATGTCCAAGAGGCCGCTGGAGGAGGGGTGCTCAAGCTCAGCACCCCCGGCTAAGAACCTGAAGGTGCAGTTTGAACCTATCCATCTGGGCTCCATCTCTACGCTGGACGAGATGGATATGAAGACGCTTAGATTCCAGAACCACAAGCTCTATCAGGTCAGTTTAATTCAGTAGGACTCTAATATACTTTCTTTTCATGTTTTTTTCTCTGTCTGTTTTGTTTTTCTGCTCAGCTAAAAAATCCCAGAGTATATACATGGCTACCAGTTTTATTTAGGCCAACACTCTCCATTACTAGTTCATTGTTTTCTTCAGCTGAGGGAAACACAAAGCAGTTGACTATTTTGCTGTTTTGAAAGGTAAGCACTGTCATTCACAAGGGAATGTCAGTTTGTTGCATGGGACAACCTGGCAGAGGTGGTTCCTTGCCTGTGGTTCATAGGTCCGCTCAGGCAGATGAATGGGTTGATCAGCAACAACAGCATCCCTCCATCTATCCATCATCAAATAACCTTAAATGTTAGGACTGAGTAATCAACCTGTGGGTGTCTGTATCCCTGATGGTTCAAAAAAGGATTGGATGGTGGATGAATGGATGGATGGATTGCTGAGTGGGATGGGTCAATGTGTGTTTTATTGACTTTAAAGCAAAAGTGTATTAAATGAGAAATTGTATGCTGTACCTTGGTATATTGTTCAGGAAAGCACTAGATGATTTTGTTTACTACATATTCAGATTGGCATTATCTTATGCAGATTTACACATACTGTATTGTCAGAAAAGTATAATTACCGTATGTTTACTAACTCTGCATTGGTATTTATGCAGAGGCTTGAGCAAAGAAAGAAGCTGGAGGAGGATCTGAGAGGGCGCATTGAGCAGCTAGAGAAGCGTCAGACTCAGAGTGACGATGTGCTGACTGTCATCAATCGTTACTGGAACCAGTTCAATGAAGACATCAGACTTATGCTGCAGCGCTTTGATGCTGAAACTGCTGATGAGTCTGAGACCAGGAGTGAGTGTCTGAGTTACTTTATTTCTTCAAGAAAAACATTTTCACTGATGAGGTCATGGAAGTCTCGGGTCAGATGGTTGCATGTTAGTATGTTGAGGCTTGGCCCCAAGAGGTGGCCACAGAGTTTCCTGCCATGGAAAATGTAGCCAGGGACATAAGGTGGAGTCAGTGGCATAGTGGTTTGTACTGTGGTAGTGTAGCCTCGGGCCACCATAACCTCCTGCACCTGTTCCCTTTTGAGAGCATGACAGAACCACCACCATACTACTTATCTGTGCATTTTTTCCCTCTCATTCACCCTTTACCTCCTTCCTCTGCACAGCTGTATTTTTTCATAACCAAAAAAATGATATTCTATCAGATAATGCAAGAAAGAGTAGAGAGCCAAGTAGACATAGCTTTTGATATGATTTAATTTTAGTAAAATGATCTCATTTTAGTAGATTTTGTGTGTTACCTAAATATACAGCACAAGGAGTCCTTATAGGATGTGTTCTACAGCATAACAAATTCTTCCATAAGGTTCTGGAAATTAAGAGGAACCGACAAATCACCTTTTTTGGTAATGGTTGAATTTTCTGTAACTTTGAGTTTATTACAGTTCTCAAGGTCATTTTTAAAAGATTGTTCATGGCTGTAGTGTATATATTAAATTGCAAAGGAATTACCAGTTGAAGTTCTATCTTCCTAGTTCCGTCTGAAGAAATTTACAGCTGACGAAATACAATGGAAATCCTGTCTTTACTAGTGTGTGTTGCAAATGGTTCGATTTTCCCCTTATATATGCATCGAACATTGGAAGGATAGTTATTTCTCTGTCTGTGCAGCATCAGCAATACAGAAAATGTTGCTAGATTAGTTGGTACACATCCCTGGCTTGAAAAGAGGCCTAGAAACACCAATGTGAATTTACTTTATTTTGCAGATGAAAGTGAAGCCACAACCTCCTTCCTAACTCAGCTGTCAACCTGGGACCGAGAGGAGTTAGATGAGAAGCTTGTTAATCGGGTACAGGTGTCCAAACGTGCTGTGGCCAAGATCGTACAGGCGTTTGACAGACTCCACCAGCGTAATGAGAAGGTGGCCAGGGCTCTGAAGGGAGAGGGACTGGAAGGTGGTACGGGTGAGTCTTGTGGATAGTGTTTTTAGATCTTATGCTTTTGTGTGTGTGCATGAGAGAGAAAGTAAAGGCTAAGAATTTGGACAGGAGAGAAATGGGTTTGTACATAGGTTATATAGATTGGATATGATAAGATTGTAATTTTTGAAGGATGTATTAGTAAGGAGATTTGTTGATAATAGGGTGGGAGGGAGAGTGCTTTGATGGTATGGTGATATGGAGAGATTAAGTATAAATAGGATGGTAAAGAAGGTATATCTGGGTGAGTTCGAAGGTGGGAGGAGTAATGGTTGGCCAAGGAGGTAGATGGACGTTGTAAATGATAGTGAGAAAGCAAGGAATGGAAGTTGGGGAATTGGACAAGAAGCTAGTTTGTTTGCTGGTGTTTGGATGTTTGGCAACGAAGATTGTTCAGGTGTTTGTAGGAGGGCACTGAGAAAGTTGCTCGTGCCACTTAATCTGGATTGCATCATCTTTTGTTTATTCCTCCTGATACCAAACATTTTTATTCAGCACAGGATAGATTTTTTGACTGGAGGGGTTTGATGTAGCCTTTATGTACCCTATCTGCATTAGAGGCTTTTACAGAGGTGAATCAGATCATCTGTTATCAGTAAGATGACATCAGCTGAATTCAGGCAGTTAAATATAATGAAGGCTTGGATGATTTGTGAATTATTGTGTGGCCCTCTTCACTGTGTGTGGTGTTGGTAGTTTTTCCATTGTTATGCTTTGTGTGTTTGTGGATTATACTTCACCCCATCTCTAAATGGGAAAAGGTGTCATGATGATAAAGAAATTACAGTGATAATGGATAAATGTGATGAATTAAATCGGTGTTTTTGTATGTCTTCATTTTCAGTAGTGGTTTGCATCCATTTCCGATAGTTGAATATTTATGATAATTTTTCCAGAGACGCTGCCACCCCTGGAGGAAGGAGTGCGTGAGTTGAACACAGAATTGCAGACGGAGAACAAGAACCTCCATGCACAGAACTTGTCCTTCCATGAGCGTCACCATCTTATGTGTCTCAAGGTAACATATTATCCTATTTTTATATTAACTGGTAAGGGGTTGGCAATAGCCAACACCTACTTTCGTCATAAGATGATCCACCGGTATACATGGAGAGTAATGAGGAGGATGGATGGTGAACTTGTTGAACGAAAGGCAATGATAGACTACGTGTGTGTGGATGAGCGAATGAGAAGACAAGTGTTGGATGCAAGGGTGTGGAGAGGGTGGGGGAATGGAGTCTCGGACCATCACTTAGTGATGGCCAAGGTAGAGCTGCAAAGAAAGTGGTTGAGGAGGCGAAGGGGAAGACAGGAGGAAGCAGCTCCTGTGAGAAGAGTGGAGAAATTGCAAGATAGTGAGAAGAGGACAGAGTATAAGAGCATAGTGGAAGAAAGATTGGGAAGGTATGAGCTAGAGCAGATGGAAGGGGTGGAAAGACGTATGTAAGATATTCACGGAAGAGATAAGCACAGCGTGTGAGGCGGTTTGTGGAGTGAGGAGGAGATGCAAGGGTGTGCAAGGGACAGCATGGTGGAATGATGAGGTGAAAGCGAGCTGTGGAACAAAGAAGAAGGCATATGGTGAATGGTTGGCGAGTAGAGGTAGGGGAGAAGATGAGAGAGAGAGAGAGAAGTATATGTGAGCAGGAGAAGGGAGGTTAAGAGACTGGTGAAGGAGAGTAAGAAGAAAGTGGATGAAGAGTTTGGGAGGAATCTGAGTGTGAAATGGAGGGAGAGTAAGAAATTGTTTTGGAAGGAGGTAAAGAAAGTAAGGCAGTGTGAAAGGGGAAATAGTAGGGGAGTGAAAGATAGGAATAATAGATTGTTGGTGGAGAAGAGAGAGAAATTGAGGAGATGGAAGGAGCACTTTGAGGATTTGTTGAATGTAGAGAGTGAGAGCAGTGTGAGTATAAGTGGTTGGGGAATGGCTGGGAGAAGAAGAGATGAGAGGAGGGAGGAAGAGATCAGTAGGTCGGAAGTAGTGGAAGCGATGAAGAAGATTAAGCTGGGAAAGGCCCCAGGAATTGATGGAGTGTGTGATGAAATGCTTAGGTATGGGGGTGAGATTGTTGTGGAGTGGATATGGAAGTTGTGTAGATTGGCTTGGGAAGAGGGAAGGGTTCAGAGGACTGGAAATCAGGTATAATTGTTCCTCTGTACAAAGGAAAAGGGAGAAGAAGTATGTGGTAACCATAGGGGTATTTGCCTTCTTAGTGTGACTGGTAAAATATATGGTAGAATACTCATTGATAGGGTTAGGCATATGACAGAGGAGCTAGTTGGAGAAGAACAAGGGGGATTTAGGAAGGGAAAAGGGTGTGTAGATCAGATATTTGTTCTAAGATGTTTAGTGGAGAAGTATCTAGAGAAGGGAAGGAAAGTGTACGCTGCCTTCATGGACTTGGAGAAAGCTTATGACAGAATAGATAGGAAAGGTATGTGGAAGGTATTAAGAATATATGGAGTGGAGGGGAAATTGTTGAGTGCTGTGAAGAGTATGTACGAGGGAGCTAGGGCTACGGTGCGAGTGGATGGTGAGCTGAGTGAGTTCTTTGATCTCAATGTGGGACTGAAACAGGGGTGTGTAATGTCTCCTTGGCTGTTTAATATATATATGGATGGGGTCGTAAAGGAGGTACAAGGTAGGGCAGTGGATGTGGGGTGGCCTTAATGAATGAGGTGAGATTTGGAAGCTTCCGGTGTTGCTGTTTGCTGATGATACAGTATTGTTGAGTGAAGATGAATGGGAGTTGCAAGGTTTGGTGAATGAATTTGGGACAGTGTGTAGGAGGAGGAAGCTGAAAGTTAATGTAAACAAAAGTAAAGTTATGGTGTTTGAGAGGAATGAAGTCACAGAGTGTGCAGTGAGGTTGGATGGTGAGGATATGGAGAATGTGAGTGCATTCAAGTACTTGGGTAGTGTGATGAGTAAGGATGGAACTTTGGGGGATGAAGTACGTGAAAGGGTACAGCAGGGAAGGAAGGTTGTTGGCACACTGAAAGCAGTGATGAGAAATAGGGAGGTGAGTATGGAAGTTAAGAAGTCACTGCATGATGGTATTGTGATCCCTACCCTGACGTATGGAAGCGAGGCGTGGACCTTGCAAGAGGGGAACAAGTCAAGAGTGAGAGCAGTGGAAATGAGTTACTTGAGAGGAGCATGTGGAGTGACATGGAGGGACAGGTTGACGAATGAAGAAGTGAAGGAACGTTGTGGGGTAGATGTGGATGTGGTTGAAAAGATTAGGAGAAATACACTGAGGTGGTTTGGACATGTGGAAAGGATGGAGAATGAAAGACTGACTAAGAGGGTGTATGTAGGTGAGGTGGAGGGAGGGAGAGGGAGGGGTAGACCGAGGATGAGGTGGAGGGATGGAGTTGAGAGGTATATGAGGGAGGGGGGGGTGAGTTGGGGGGAGGGGAGTCAAATGGTGGGTGACAGAGTGACTTGGAGGCGTTTTGTCTGCGGCCACCCTTTGCGGGATTAGGGCGTCGGGCTATAGATAGATAGATAGATAGATATTAACTTTTTGGATTTAAAAGCTAAGCTCTTCTTCTTCCCCCCCCCCCCCAAGTTTGGCTTTGCCTGTTCGTAACTACCGATAGATCTTCAGTTTGTACAGATTCATTATGTATGTGCATATAATTCTTCTACTTGAACAGTGTACAGATATGACACCTGTGAATTCTGTAGAGTACTTTTATTAGTGAACCTTCAGTTTGTGTTCTTTGTGTTCATTATGCATTTCTGTGTTGTTGTTGTTGTTGTTATTATTAATTATTTTCTACAGGTGGCTGAGCTGGAGGAAAAGCTACAGGCCATGGAAACGGAGAAGGCAGAGATGCAGAACCGTATTGAGGACATGGAGTACGACCTGAACCGGACACGTTCCCGGTGCGAGAAGGTGGAGACTCACTTGGCCGATACCTGCCAAAAGCTGAAGGCCATACAGGATGAGAGTGGTGGTGGGGGGACCCAGGGTGTGGTCAAGCCTGGCGAGGGGGTTCCAGGGGCTAATAAACTCTCATCTGCTATCAATTCTAAAAAGGTGTGTATGTAATGTACTCTCCTGTTATCAGTATTGTTAGTAGTAGCAGTAGTAGTAGTAGTAGGAAAGGAGGAGTAGCAACAGTATTAGTAATAGCCGTGGGGAAAAGTACTGTGTGGTGAAAAATCAAGAGTAAAAGCAGTGGAAATTGAAATGTCGATTCTGGTGTGTGAATGTTAGATGCGCTTGACCAATACACACCGCAAAATGAAGCCTGTACAGGATGCGAATGGTGGTGTAGGGAACTAGAAAGTGGACAAGCCTGGTGATGGGGGCTAATAAACCCATCTACTATCAGTTGTGAAGAGGTGAGGAGCTGATAGACTTTGCCGTGTCGTACAAATGAAATGGCGAGATTCATGATGGTGATGTAATAAGGGTAAAGTAAAAAAAAATATGCTACTGGATGAAAGTGTTTTATCATACAATATACTAGTAAGTTCCCACTCTATACCTCAAGAGGATATGCAGTGGTTAGAATGAGTATGTATGTTTTCTTCTGTTTTTTCCTGCCAGTAGAGTTTCCAGGTCAGATGGCGCTGGATTGTTGCTTAGAATACATAACTCTAGAAATTGTTAGAAATACCAGTAATGCTAAAATCTCTAAATTATTGCATAATATCGACAGTTTATGTAGAAAATATGTACTGTAGTTGATTTCTTATGAGTGAGGCCAGTCATTCTTGCATTAAATATCGGAACTGAGTAGACTTGCTTCAGGCTCCTACACTCCTGATGGGGCACGAAAGGATTGGATGACTGTGACTGATGAAGATTCCTAAAACTGGGACTAAAAGGAGATTGGACAGGGAAAGGAATGGATGATGATGACTGATGATGATAATTTTTTTAACTGGGACCAAAAAAAGATTGGATAATGATGGTGTTGATAATGATTTCTTACCACTAGCCATCAACGTTTGGTGCTAGGCAGATGTGAAGATCTCTGAATATTATTAAATTATCACCCTCTCCTGGCAGATGGAAGAGCTGAACAGTGAGCTAGAGGAACTGCGTGAGTTGAGTGCCAAACGCCTGGACGAACTGGAGAAGAAAACCAATGAGCACAAAGAAGCGTTGAAGGAGGTGGAGCGGCTCAAGATGGATGTAAGTAATGTGGTGCTTTTAGCGAGTCCTTTACCTTAGAGATGTGAGTTTGGGTGTAAGGTATTTGGTCATTGTGAAATTTGAGTTTGGTTCAAAATATTTCATCATTTAGAGATTCAGGTTTGGATGTGGCATATTTGGTCAGGTTTGGATGTAAGATATGTGGATTTACTCATCTGCCTCATCCGTTATAGTTTGGAGTGGGTGATGGGAATTGATAGCTAGTTTGTTATTACAGTAAGTAAACCCTTTTCATTATTTTAGATACTATTTTTATTCAGATGTAAAAGCCAGATGAGAAATCCAAGCATTCGGAGGCCTAAACCACCATTTTCTTAAATCTGAGTGCTCAGAGATATAGGCAAGCCCCTGTGTTGTAATAATTATATTTAGAATACCTTTGGTTAGATAGCATGCAGCATTTATGAGGGTGGTCAGCAGAGAGATAGGGTTATAAAGCAGTGTTAGTTTTTTTTAAAGCAGTGTTAGTTGTGACAGAGTGACTTGGAGGCGTTTTGTCTGCGGCCACCCTTTGCGGGATTAGGGTGTCGGGCTATAGATAGATAGATAGATAGTTAGTTTTAGAAATGTAGCCAAAAGGATGCTTGAGTTTAGTATCATAAAATTTCAGTTTGACAGACTCACATAGTTTTTCTCACGAAATTTATGCCACTTGTGCAACATGCAGTCCTCTGGGTTTCATGCAGTTCTTTTAGGGTCATGGCCAGATGAGCCTGTGGCCATAACAACAACACAGTCTTCCTAAATCTAACCTTTTTGGGAACTTGTATTCTTACCATCTGAATATATTTTTAATCTGCCCATTCAGCTACGGCAACTTCCGGAAAGTGTGATTGTGGAGACAACCGAGTACAAGTGCTTACAGTCCCAATTCTCAGTGTTGTATAATGACTCCATGCAGCTTAAGACCCAGTTAGAAGAAACTCGCCACCAACTGCAGACCAGCAAGAATGCCCACCTTCGCCAGATTGAACAGATGGAGGTAAGTTTCCTAACCCACACATGTTATTACTGGTCTTGGTGAAGGATGCAATGCCAAAGGAAGTCTGATAAGATGACATATGCATCTTTGATATCAGGACTGGCCATTAAAAATCATTATAAGGCTCTGGCATCATCTCATCACCTTCTCCCTCTGTATTGTCACTTTTCAAGATGGAATGCTGTCAGATGTTTGAGTGTAGATTTTATGATATCGCCTCACAGCCAGGATTTAACCATCCAGTTTTTGTTTCTCCCAGAGTGAGGAACTAATCATTCAGAATTTCTGTTTTACCAAAGATGGGAACTTACTACTTATAATTCATTTTCCTCCCTCCTTAACAAGTAACTAGCAGAGGTAATCTTAATAAATCAGGGATGTGTTCCAAAATATCATCTTTCTTTGCAATTGGTACTGTAAGCCAGGGCAAACTGGATGATCAGCTTTTAAGGTATCAGTGAAACTGTAATATGCAGTTTTTCTTAGATTTACTTTAAAATAGCAAAGAAAGGGCAAACAATGTGGCATATATCAAGAAATTATTGAAGCGGCATAGTGAAAGCTGTCTGATATCCCCATAGAGTGAATAACTGACTATTCAACTGTGTGCACAGGTGATAAGGCAGGGGCAATGAATGATGTGTGAATAATAATGTTGATAGTATTTTCATCCTCTCATCCTTCTTTGCCTTCTTTGGAGAGATGGGGTGGAGAGGTATATGAGAGAGGGGTGTGTGAGTTGGGAGCAGGGGAGTGAAATGGCGGGGGACAGGGCGACTTGGAGGCGATTTGTTTGTGGCCACCCCAAACGGGATTGAGGCGTCTGGCAATAGATAGATAGAGATAGTATTTTAAAGTGTGAATTTTGATTGGTTTTCCCCCCAGAGTGAGGAGCTAACCATCCAGAAGAAGTTGCGTGCTGAGGTGATACAGCTGGAGGACATGCAGGCCCAGGTGCGTAAGGAGTACGAGATGTTGCGGATAGAGTTTGAACAGAACTTGGCGGCTAATGAACAGACCGGACCAATCAATAGGGAGATGCGGCACCTCATAACGTCACTACAGAACCACATAACACAGCTTAAGGGAGAAATACACCGCTATAAGAGGAAGTACAAGGAAGCTGCCACTGAAAGCAACAAGGTAAGAATGGCTAGATTGTGTGGTATAGTAATTTCTAAGTGCTTTGGTAAACTGTTTCTTGACACTTAAAGATGAGCAAAGTTTGTTAAAGTAATTGTGGAATAACTACAGTATAATAATTCTGTATGTAGGTAAATGGAAAATAGTTCTAGTTGTAGTTCTGGTTTCTTTGGATGCTTATTGCCTTTGACACTTCTGCTTGTTTCTTTTGCTTAGTGTAGATATATTTTACCTTAACCCCTTTGATACCGGACCTCCTACAGCACGTGATGTGGTGTATCCCAGCTTTTTCCCATGGTGTACTGGTGCAGTATTATACCAAATAAAAGTGTCATGTATTTTATGTAACAAGGAACTATTCTAAACCGCTTTGTAGTAGATCTGAATGGAGTAAATTATATATATCAGTAGTAATAATAATAATAATAATAATATAATAATATAATAATAATATTAATAATAATAATGATAATTATCATCATCTACAATACTAAAAGAACAAATTACAAAACTCACATAGAGAGGAAATTACCTCTCAGTCATAAAAGTATTTGAAAGCATCTCTAGGTGTTGTAAGGGGTGAGGGACCTAGTGCCTGAGAATTGTGCAGTGAAGCGTGGTTTTTCTTCCGGCCGCTTATCATTGAATATGTCCGACACCAAGCACCAGCCTCCCTCCACGACATGTTTCTCAATATCACTCATTTCGTCACTTATTTCACTGCTTGAGAGGTCGTCATCACTCTCAGATCCACTGTCATCTGGTATGAATTCTTCACCAGAACTATCACTGAGCTCCTCTGCCATGTTGAGAAAAAAACGGCAGAAAAAACAGCGAAAAAAACAGCTCAACACCCCCCTGACTGACCACAGTAGGTAACTGATTGGTTGAGCTGGCTTGCTGATAGAGCATAGACGTCACAGAGTCCCTAACCAAGAGTTCCCTGTGATTGGACGAGACCGAAAAGGGGAGGAGCTAAAACTGGACTAATAGGTGTGTCCTGCATTCTGTATCAACGCCTGGAAGCCTGGGCCAGCTGTGCTGTACTTCCCAGACTCATCACAATAATATGACGTCAGGGAAACGTCGTGGCCTTTCCGACCGGATGGATCATGACGTTGTATTTACGTCATGGTACCGAAGGGGTTAAATGTTTGAACTGAGTAGCATAGCAGCCTATCCCTGGGCCCCATGCTTCTGATGGGGCACCAAAGGATTGGATGATGGATAGCTGGATCACTGAAAGTGCTTGATAAATCTCAAACCCTGACATGTATTTGCAGGCAAAAAGAGAAGTAGAGGAGCTGCAGCAAAAACTGGCAGCCCGACAACGCAGTGCAAGTGTCAGTGAGCGTCAGGACAGTGTCAGCAGTGACCGAGGGGATGGAGCAAAAGACCAGGTGGGCACTGTAATATCAGACACTTCTTTTTTATTCACAAATTTTTCTCAGTTTTGTATCATCTTGCCTTTTATCAGTTCAGTGTTTTGTTACATAAGCCATTTCTGAATTTATAATTACATGCTGTACCATTTTGTATCGCCATACTATCTACAGTGGTATGGCACCTTTACCTTTTATCCACATTATCACCTCACAAAATGCCACTCACGGATGTGTGAGGCTGGTCACTTTCATCTTAAATATCAGGACCAACTTGCCTAGCCCCAGGCTCCTAAGCTCCTCATGGGGCAGTGTAGGATTGGATAATGAATGAATGAATGAATCACCTGCCAGTTTTCTTCAGCTTAGTAGGCTTGTACAGTACTGTACAGAATTGGTGACCATGCTGATGAATGAGCTTTTTTTTTTTTTTGAGTCATTATGAAGTTACACTGAACTTTGAAATGAGTCTTGTACTCGCAGCTTGTCAGCCCTTAGGCAAGATTTTGCACACCACTCAGGTGATATTTGACGTATCCTTTGGTGCTAGCTGAAAAGTAAAGAAAAAATATCACACTGAAAGGATTAAAGTATTTGGTGATATTTACACATACAACTGTTATCTGTGGGAACCAGTTGGTGAAGGAGGGGGCTATTGAATCATGTGACTCCTCTGAGATGATGATGATGATATTGATGATTCACTGTCAGTTAGCCAGTTGGTGAAGGAGGGTATGTGCTACTTCTGTGATATGATGATGATGATTATGGTTATATGGATGGTTCTAACTCTCAATCAGCTGGTGAAGGAGGAAGGCAGCGAATCTTGCGACTCCTCTGGGCCTCCATCGTCATCCGTGCAGCAGGCCTCAGCACCAGTGGGGGGACCCGGGGCTGCAGGAGGGGAGGACAAGGCCGGGGAGGGTGGGGTAGAGCTCAAGAAGGAGGAGGGTGAAGAGGAGACCAAGGTAAGAGAGGGTTGAGTTACTTCTTTGTGTTCTGTAAGCCTTTATTTATCTCCTTCAGGTTGGTGATGTTTTTTGTTTTCTTTATGCTACTTCCAGATTTTATTGAGCTCTGGGGAGACTTGTAGTGAAAGGGTAATTGAAGGCTATTACTTGTGTGCTATGGAAAGCCTCTTGTAAGCTGAATAAAATCATAAGAGGGTAGCAAGAATAAAATTGAAAAAGTCATCATTGGACAGAATGGGTATATAGTTGATAAAATCCAAAATATTTTGATTACAACTGCCTGCAACATGATAAGGACAGGGAGGAAGGGGCAGAATTTAAAGGGAGGAAGATGAAGAGGAAACCAAGATAGAAAGGTGTTGTGCTTAAAAATTATGTGTGCTTTGTCTGTACACTCTATCTGTCTATCTATTGCCAGACGCCATAATCTCGTAAGGGGTGGCCACTTGACTTTGAGTTATTTGTCTTACTCATATCTCAGTTTATTCCATTGTGTCCGTTTATATTGTCATGTGTAACAGAGGTATTATGTGTTGCTGTTTGTAATTATGTGTTGCTGTTTGTAAGCAGCTTTGTATGGTGATTTGATTTCTGATTGGCTAATATAGAAATGTGCACTCAGCTCACTAATGTCTCTTCCAATTGGGTATTTAGTAATGTAAGGATTGATTGTTATTTTCAGTACTTTTTCTCACAGTTTTCCATTAGAATTTTGCCATAAATATGCATAGCCAAAGACAAAGAACTTATAGAGCATAGGAATACCCTTAGTTAGTTGGCCTTTAGTTGACCGTTTCATATATTTTTGGAAATTTTCTGTTACTGCACTTGTAATCACCTCAGTTTCTTTCACTTATTTACTACAGGATAATGAAGAAGGAGGAGAGAAAAAGGAAGACAAAGTGAAGAAGGAGGCAAAGAAGGAAGGGAAGGAGAGCAAGGATGGGGGAGGAGGAGGGAAGCAGGGAGGAGCAGCCCAGCCAGCCAAGGACTCCAGGGAGAGTGAGATCATCCGGAACCTAAAGTCAGAGCATAAGTAAGGAATCGGGGAGCTTTTATAATTTTGTATTTATTTTTGGGGATGCTCGTTAAAAAAATAAATAAATAAAAAAAGGTCAGATGAACGTGTATGGGTTGTCAGGATTTTGAAGGCTTAAATGATATGTAAATGATTGTGTGGGCCATTTCAGTGAGTATGCTGTTTATAATTTTCATATTCTTATGATTTGCATATCTGTGTGTTTGAATCCTACCTCTCTCCATCCTCAGGTAGGAAAAATATCAGGATAGACAGTTTTTCCTTGTTGTTGCAGGTGATAAAATTCTTCTCACACATATTCTGTATAAGGGTACTAATTGTAAAGAGTGTAGAGCTGGGATCTGGTAACGGAATCCAGCCTGGTCTGATTCTGGTGTAGTTCACTAATTTTCCAGAAATCTGGTGTTGTATGGTTGTGTTATCTGTTGTTATGTTGGACATGTCCTTGACCTACATTTTGTTTCTGGTTGTGGTGGAGTAATTTAGTCCAGTGTAGCCCCAGCTCTGAAAGGGGAGGGAGGGAGATACCATTCATTCATCAGTTCATTGTTGCCCTATCAGGAGTGTAGGAACTCTGGAGGGAGAAGAGAGAGGAAAAAAAAAGAAGGGAGGGGGGGGGACATTGAAACACAGGATTACTGTGAATTTTGTATGTTGCTAGCAGCCATGAGTCTCGTACTTCAGTAAGAATAGAGATGACTATTTTTGTCATTTAATTAATAAAGTACCAAGTGGAGAGCTATATTTTGCACTTCCTTACACACTGTGAATTTTGGTAGTTGGTCTTGGATTGATGGTGAAATTGATATGAATGTACGGTATTTTTTAACTGCAGTTTAATTTCTTGCATGGTTGTTTTACAGAAAAGCAGTGAATGACTACCGAGAGTTGAAGCTGTTGCTGGACATGTATAAGGGTGTAGGTAAGGAACAGCGGGACAAAGTACAGCTTATGGCGGCTGAGAAGAAAGCCAGACAAGAAGTGGAGGAACTCAAGGCTCAGGTATGTTATACTCTTTTCACCATAACTTGTTCCAGATTTTTGTCTTTTTGCAGCTTATTTCATGGACCAAATGACAATCCTGGCTCTACATCATTTTCATTAGCACACCTTGCTGTTCAGCACTACTTTTGAACATTAATTTATTTTCAGAACTTTACTTTGAAGTGGAGAGTTGGCAGTTTTAGGCCAAGTGAGAGGGAAAAAGTGTGGTAGAGTTTCACAGGTCACTCTTGCTGTTGGTGTGTGGACTGGGTAGCCAAGCACAAGGACCCAGCTTTCCAAATGGGCACTTGATAGTTTGATAATGGATGGATAATTGTTGAAGATGTTTACTGCACATTAAATGTTTAGAATGGAAATTATTCCAAGCTTTTTGAATATTTACCAGGTGATTAGGTAATTTTCATATTTGTAGGGTTAATATCATGTTGTCTCCTTAGGTTAAGAAGCTACAAGAGAGCAAGAGGGAGGAGCGTAAGAAGTTGGCAGACGAGGAGGCCATACGTAAGATTAAGCAGTTGGATGAGTCGGTCCATCAATTGCAGCGGCAGGTGGCTGTACAGAAGCAGGTGAGGGTAGGCTGTGTCCATGGGTAGTCAGACTTGGTTCTCTGATAACGTGTTTAATCCAGTGATGTATTTTATGAGTTCATTCTTCTTACTTATTGATGATTTATTTATATATTTTTATTTTATGGATGGATGGATTTATTTTTTATTTTTTAACTGGAGGAGATAGGTGTAGCCTCCATTTATCTCCTTCACAAAAGGGGCTTTTTCTCAAACTGAATAAAATTGTTTAGAGGTGAGAAGACTGGAGTAGAAAAATGCATCATCATAGAGAAAGTGTTGAGTTGATGAAAAAACCTTTGCACTTATCACTTTCCCTCTCCCATCATATTTTCTGTCACTAACTCCATCTCCGTATACTTAAGGAGGAGGAGACACTACTGAATGAGATGGAGGTAACAGGCCAGGCATTTGAGGACATGCAGGAGCAGAACATCCGTCTGATCCAGCAGTTGCGGGAGAAGGATGATGCCAACTTCAAGTTGATGTCTGAACGGATTAAATCCAACCAGATACACCAATTGGCCAATGAAGAGAGGAATGTACTGCAGGAACAGGTGAGATCCATTGAAATTGTCATAATAAAATGAGTGGTTTAGAAGGGGAAGACCTTTTAACTATACTTGTACCGAGAGTAGTGCTTACCTTCAGGTGGTTATGCATGAATGACAAGTCAGATACGGTACCGTAGTTTCCTGTGCTCCAGGAAACTGTTTATGGTGCTTGATGGTAACCATACTGCTGTAACAGGTAAGCATTATTGTGGTCTAATGGGTTTAGTTGCTCCAGCTGGATATGGCCCATAAGGATCCAGTTGTAATAGTGTTTGGGCTTTACTGGCCACTTGATTCCTCCCAGAGGTGAATGGCAGATTTCACCTTAGCTCTCTTCCTCTGCACTCCTGCTGGGGCAGCATTGGATTGGATGCTGGTTGATAACAACAGCAATTGTGAAAGCAACCCTGAATTCCCCCTTTCCCATCTTTCCAGACCAACACACTAACAACTCAGGTGGAGGCCCAGAACCAGGTTGTGCGTAAGCTAGAGGAAAAGGAGCGTCTGCTGCAGAACAACCTGACCACTGTAGAGAAGGAGCTTAGTCTGCGGCAACAGGCACTGGAGATGCATAAACGCAAGGCCATCGAGTCTGCTCAGTCTGCTGCTGATCTCAAACTCCACCTGGGTAAGTACTTACCTATTAGTATAATGTTCATTGCACAGGTTATTTATCAACCTTTAAATGTTCTTTGGTAGTGTAGTCTTGGGCCCCTTCCTGTCACTGAAGGTAATATGGGATTGGCTTTAACAGTTGATAGTTCTTTTCACTTCTACATCATCAGTTGTTTCTGGATCCCACTTGATCCAGTGCTTATAGTAGTTTACAGCCATAGTTTGAGGGATATACTGGTATTGTTTTATAGTTAGTCCTGTCTTTAGTTAATTATTATTATTATTATTATATTTTATTTTATTTTATTTTTTACTCCTTTCCTTGAATTATTTACCCCATATTGTTGTCTGGAACATGCATATGAAAACTGAATTTAAAATGTCATACGTTGTTACCACATTTAAATACCTTTAGAGGAAATAAGGCCTTGGTTCCGTAAATTACATGGTATGGTTTCCTTCTCTTCCCCACAGAAAAGTACCATGCACAGATGAAGGAGGCACAGCAGGTGGTGGCAGAGAAGACCATGGCACTGGAACAAGAGGCTTTTAAATACAGGAGAATACAGGTCAGCATATACCACATTTTTCATTAGTAGAACCAGGGCTGTGTGGCTGTGAAGGAGTTTGTGGACCATTTCACTGGGCATGCTGATAACCCTTTCATGCACAGCTATGGGTTTCTTGCCCAGCTGTTCCATACACAGTGCTCTTCTGATTGAAGGAGGTCTTATTGGTGGTTTAGTGACATTTTTCATTCAAAATTTATTTTCTCAGGTTCTGTGATTTTAATAAAAACAGTATACGGTACTAGTTTAGTAGATGATGGTGATATTGTTTTTATTATTATTATTAGTTCCTCGTCCTTCTGCCTACGGGGACACTCCCTCTTCTGCCTTTCTTTCCTTCATTCATTCCTCTTCCTTCTGCCTGTGTGTGACTCTACACTGAGTGACAAGCCAAATGCTTTCCTGTACACAAGGAAACCATTTAGTACGTTGGGTGGTAACCATATAGCCAAATTTTGGCACCTGGTGGTTTAGTGGGTAATTGTTATGCTCCAGTCAGATTGAGCCTGTGAAGGTTTATATCCAAGGGATGGTTGGGGTTTATTGCTCACGTAATGCCACTCAGGGATGAGTGAGGCTGGTCACTCTCATCTTAAATGTCAGGACCAACTGCCTAGCCCCGGGCTCCTACGCTCCGCATGGGGCAACATAGGATTGGATGATGGATGGATGGATATTAGGCTTTTATTATTAATACTGCAACTTTTATTCTGGGTTGATGTATCCATAGGCTTCAGCTCAGTTAAGAGATGTCCTAAAAGTAATGAATGTGTGAAAGAAAAATTCCTGAATTAATTTACCAGCATATTGTGTCTACAGGAAGAGGTGGCCAGTTTAAGAAGGAAGGTGGAGCGTGCCAAGAAATTTGAGATGGTAGACCGAGCAGACGAGGTGTTGATGGAGGAGATAAGGGACTACAAAGACACCCTTACCTGTCCATCATGCAAGGTCAGACACATGCATGACTTACTGTACTGGCAGACTTTTGAATATCTTCCTTTGTATCCATCTGGGCTTTATTGTATTGACAGGCTTTTAATTATCACCCTATCTGTTCATGTGGGTGCCATCTTACTGGTTTATTTTCAGTTATCTTCCTGTCTTCCTGGGTGCTGGAGTGGACACCTTCATGTGGTGGCACCAATATGACTGCGTTGCTCCACTGCCTGGTCTCACAAACTTCCCTTAGTTCCCTCCCTATTCCTCAAAAGGATGGTGGACTCAGAAGGGTAATTTCAGCATATAGTCTGCTAGGTTCACATTCAGATGAGCCTAGAGTGGCAATGTCTACTACTACTACTTCTAACCATCTGTCTTTATGACCAGACTCCTTAATTTCAGAGCAGGTGGCCAGAAACAGATTACCTATATGTCACCCTGTCTTTTACCATCAAGCTGCTCTCCCTCCATTACACCACCTTCATTCATAGACCACTTCACCTCATCCTTGGCTCCCCACTTACTTTTTCGTTCTCGTTTTTGTTTTCGTTTCTCCATTTTTATTTTGCCTTTGAAAATATGTTCTACTTCATGTGTTTTAGTAGATGTGTGTGTTAATTGTGTCACTAGTATTCCACTCAGGCTATTAGTATTATTTCCCCACCGGAGAGCTTACATACTGTTTGTGTTAATTGTTTCAGTATTCCATTTTGTGAAACTGAAAATATTTATGATCATGTACTGTTTCAAGGTTTTCATGATGTGTGAACAATTATTTGTCACATTTCACGGAGTACGGTATGCTGTGTGATAGGTGAACTTTTTTACTTTCTCTTTCTCTCTGTTTTTGGATTCCACACCACCCTGCCTCATGGAGGGGGGTACGGTTGGGATAATGATGATGCTGTATAGTTTTGTAATCTTTTAATGAAGTTCTGTTTTGGTGTTTTGAACTGTGATAGTATATCTTAATCTTTAAGCTCTGCAATATATATTTTTAATAACTAGCCATCATTGTTTATATTGTACTCTAGTTTGTTGATTTTAACTAGGTGGAGATTTTAGTCATTTTGTAGCTTACGAGTATATCACATAGCTTAGTGGCAGAATCAGGTAATATTATGGCACTACATCTTTGCCATAGCACCTCTTTGTGACTAGCACTGTACTTAGTGTTAATATCCTGTTACAGCATAGCATATGTCCTTTCCCTAACACCTCGTCATGGCAAGCATCTTACTGTAGTGTTGATCTCTTGTTACAGATTAGCATTCAAGACGGAAAGGTGGCAGTTTCACACCTAGATAAAGTGAACATAGTGTAGTATCAGTAACAGAGGTCATTCTTAACATTCACATTTACAGGTGAAGCGAAAGGATGCAGTGCTGGTGAAGTGTTTCCATGTGTTCTGCTTTGACTGCCTGAGGACGCGATACGAGACCCGACAGCGAAAGTGTCCCAAGTGTAATGCGGCTTTCGGGGCGAATGATTACCACCGTCTCTACCTCACCTAAGATGGCCCCACGATGGTTAACTTTCTTTGGTTATATATGGACACCTCGTATGTTTTCCAGCACACCCAAATGGTAATTCCTGGGTACTGTTAACCTCAGATACAAGAGGCTGTTCTAACCTGAATTAAATTGCCCCGGAGGCTGTTGACATAATGGGAATAAGAGGGGGTGTGTGAGATAGGTAAGTGGGGCACCAGTACTGTGCTAAATGATCAAGTGGGTGAAGTTGCCTGAGTAAAATAATAAGGAATTTGCATGAGGAGGTGAAAAAAGGCCTTTCTGTGTATGGTGAAGGACTGGTAGAAAAAAAAAAAAAAGTCCCTTGAGGTGGGTACAAGAAGTCATTGACATTTCATGAGGTAATGATAAAAAAATAAGTCACTTCAGGAAGGTATGAGAGGTCCTTTGGTGTTTAATGAGCCGTAGTTTGGCTGCAGTTACAGGGAAGGTGTCACTTGGGCCAGTGTGTAAGAGAAGGTCTGTTGGGCTGTATGAGATAATTTGGTGGCAGTAACTATTAGTAGTGATTGCCCCAGTTCCATCTGAATTGGGAACCCAGTGGACTATACCCTTCTGCAGTCCACCAGCCACCTTTTGGAGGTTTGGGTAGTAGTTGAGGGGTGTTTGTTTAACCAGGCAGTTGAGTTGCCTGGTCATATCATTGCTGCATCATGATGGTGTCCCCCTGTTGCATCAGCTTTTGTAGTGAAGGGATTATTAAAGAGAGTATATGAGAGGCCCTTGTGAGTGGAATAAACAGTGAGGGTGAGAAGTGCATTGAATACAAAAACTGGGACCTAAACAATACTTGTGGAATGGGTCATTGCTTCTGTGATGATGATGATTATATTTGGAATAGTATGCCTCCTTTTTATTGATCCTTTGAATGCAAAAGGTCAGCATGCTGTTTGAAGTAATTTAGGATTGTGATTAATGGTGGTGATGGTGGTAAGACTTAGTGCAAAATAAAAGATTGCCAGCAGCCACACAACATTGAGTCACACTTCTAACCATAGTTGTTGAGTAACCCCAGTCTGTCTGGCCAAGCAGACCCATCAACTGCAGGCAAGCAACTGCCCCTGCACAGCTGTCCCATAGCAGTGAACTGATTTTCCCTTGTGGCATACATTACCTCACCACAGAAAGGTGTGGGAAAGAGGAAGAGTGTGGAGGTTTGGTTTCTGAATGGATGACACATTTGCCTCAGACTCCAGTAAATTCATGTGGCAGCACTCACAGTAACGTAAAGGTATGCCTTGGTAATGAAGGAGATGTATGGTGTAACAAGAGGGCTTTCTGATTAAAACTGTTTGATGGCAATCAGTGTAAATTCATAAGCACAAAGGTGGGGGGGGGAAGAAATGATAAAAATATGTAGGCCTTTGCCATCTTGTAAAAGCATTGTGTGGCAGATTGCAAGAGGTTCAGTCAACCCCTCCAATCCAATGATGTCTTTTTCATTTTATTGCTGCATCCTTCATGTGATTTTATTCAGCTTTGGGAGAAATATCAAGCTGTGGAGGGGTAATGGAGACTTCAAAACCCTGTCACTACTAATGGCTTCACCAAACTTCAGAAAATTGCTGGGAAGTTGCAAGAAAAAAATTAAAAATATGGGGTTCAAGGGGTTAAGCTGAATGAAATCATGTGGTGAGTCAGTCACTTTTGTTTAATTTCATTTCCTTTATAAAGCCACCAGCATACTTGCATGCATTGCCCTTGGTCATCTAATGGCAGCTGTCCATGCTGCTCGATTTCTGGCAGCCTTCCTATTCAGATGATGCAAAATAATGTGCTGTTGTAATTAGGTTTATTTGAGATAGTGCAGGCGAGGTTTTTCTAAGTTGAATCTGGTGGAAGGTGCTGTGAACTGTAGGGGTTACTTGAGATGGTTCTAAACCTCACTAAATCAGATCCTTCATAGGATAAAAATTACAGCAGATCAGCAAAACAAGGGTTTGCTTTCTGCTGAGTATGAAGCCAGGATTCTGGGGGCTTGAATGCTGAGTGAATGTGTGTGTCCCCCATTCAATAAGGCAAACTTTGGTTAGTATCTCATTCTGCCAATTTTTTTTCTGGCTCTCTCCACTCCAGGGTGGGAAAGGAGGTCTGGATGATGATGATATAGATTTTACTCCTGAAATTTTTTTTTGTCATCCCAGTAATTCATGCATTAGTGTTTTTGGTGTAGCTAATCTGACCTTAGCAGTATTGGTGCATCTTAACCTACAGAAACAATTAAGCAGTACTGAATAATTCAGTAAAATATCAACGGTTACGTGGGTTGCTGGGGGGTTGGGCCAATTTCAGACCTGCATTTTGATTTTTGGGAAGGCAGTCCAAGAATGTACAGTAGGTGTGAAGTGCTAATTATTTCACAGAACTGGTGCTATGCCTCATAAGTCCACAAGAAAACAACTTGTGGACTGTTAATGCTAGTGATAGCAATAGTATTCATGGTCAGTCCTAGGGCAAGGCTAGACCATATCATTACATGTGTACCCATGTATGAAGCATTGGGTAGAGGTGGGGCATTTCTCCACTGACTGGCATTATGAATCAATTGTCCATCAGACTCCATACAACAGATTGAATTAGCTATCCTTCAGCCTCCTAAAACACAAATTTGAATGTGTTTATCTAGTAAACCTGCCTGCCAGCGTTGGGCATACTGAAGCAGGCTGTTACAGTACACACATACTAGTACAAAACACCCATTCTCACAGTATCTGGTGCAGTGGCTTCTCACTTAACACTACATTTGTTCAGACAGTCTTTAAGGGAAAGTAGTTTTTAGTTATTTTCCAGTTTGTATGATTGTCAAAGTTCTGTATTGCTGTATCTAATTTTGTACATGGCATTTCACTTATTGGATGCATCAAGTAAATACTCGTCCTACAGGTATTTTGTGTAGATGGTTAGGTCTGGAGATGGACTTAGAATGTTGAACATGTGAGTGTATGGCCCATTTCACTGGGTATGCTGTTGATAGTACTCCCCTTATCATGCTTTCTCTCCTTATTTTCTGGACCCTGCCTCTTCCCACTCTTGTGGAAGAAAAAAAAAAAAGTCAGGGTGGTGATGAATGAATGGTTGTTTAGGGTCTCCATTGTGTGAATTACCCAGTCACATGGTGTAATGCCGTATCATTATATTTTAAATGTAAGGGTACGGTACACGCTGACACTGGTGTAAACACCAATGTGAGTTGTTCTTGTTATCATCCCTCATCACACATTTTGACTACTTGTCATAGAAAACTGATGTAGAATTGTATGTTCATAATTGTGTCTTGATGGGCAGCGTACCCATCTTGTCATACATGTGCCGAGTCTAGGGTCTGAACCTAGGTTGTGTCATTTAAAGTGGGTGCTGCTAGTATGTCATTTCATTTGCTTGTATTTATTCATATATTGTTGGTGTTGCCTGTGATGTATTCAGACCTAACAACATTTCAACTTTCATTCGCAACACTTTTTGTACAAACACTGCTTCCCTGTACTTTGCCATCATGAGGAAGGGTTAGTTCAGGCTTTCACTTTCCCTCTGAGGAGCAGGTCCAGTCCTGTAGTGAGCCTCGTATTGACATGCAGACCAAATTGTGTGTGAAGTGTGCTGACTGAACACATCAAACCTTTCATATGATGTCTTTGTTTTGATCATGTTTAGGCCAGATGAATCTGTTCAGCATGGAGGAGATGGTAAAATAGCAAATGAATGCTATATCTGACAGTTTCACTTTGAAAAGTCCCCTGTGATTTAATATGCAGTCATTCCTTATTATTTTCAGTTTCAATTTGCTGTCTTTGGTTGTTCATGGATGAATAAGCCATCCTAGTACACTAGTTTAGGGTGTATTTAGGGATAATTTATCATCATATGTTAAAACAATTTGAAGGTACTGAAACTAGTCAATTCTAATTTATGGTAATGTTTTGAGGCACTTTTTTTTATTTATTTATTTATTTTTTTTTTTAATGGTGTCTCATAATTAAATGATGGCTATGATGCCCATTTAGATGGGTTTTCAACATTTGTAGATTTTTCCTGTTCATGGCCATGTTTGTTCCCATCACCTGCACAAAACAATGGTTGACTAATTTCTGTGACCTTTCATTATTATTGCCTCTTCTCAGATATGTAGTATTCCATATTAATTTTGATCTTTGCTTTTTTTTTTTTTTTTCCCTGTTGTGTCCAATTGCCTTTGCTGCATGGCGCTGTTATTTATTACCGTATTCATTGTTCAAGGTAATCTCATGAACTGACTAAAAATCATGTAATGGTAACCAGAGTGAGACAGTAATCTGTAAGAGTTAAGTGAGGAAGTACTGTACTAGATGTCATGTATTCTCTCTTATTGAACTAACCTAATATTTGTTATCTTAGGTTCTGAGACTTAGGTTCTGTTTATTGTATGGAGAGGGAATGAGTTGTCACCCTCAATCTGATGATAATTTTGTGGGCCCTCAGTTCCCACTCTGTCCCCCAAAAGGAGGATGGTGGGCTGCAGGAGAAGAGTAACTTGAGCCTGCAGTCCATTGGGTACATATTTTGGAAAAACATTGGACTACTACTACTACTACTACTACTGAATACTACCTCGCAGTTAGTTTTCGATTGACTCTTGCTGATGGGCTGTATGAAGTGCATAAGTGAATGTGTATGCCGGTGGAGTTTGGAGTCCAAGGGCTAAAAATGGTGAGTAAATGAGTGTGTGGCCCATTCAGTTGGACAGAATTTGGTTGGTCTCTTCTGCTCACACTTCCTCTTCTGCTCCCTCTTCTTCTTCTGTCTCTCCGGACTCTACCTTACCCAATTCAAGGGTGGAATGAGAGGTATGATGGTAGGATGTTACAAACTTATTATTTGTATGACTGATTTAAAGTTCATAGTTATATATATCACTGATTTATAATACATAAATGTTCAGGTGATACTTTGGATTATACCATACAAATTCCTTTACTGTATTTACAGTGGCTCAGTGGGTGACAAGCTATTTTGTGGTAGAAATTGTCTGTCTCTGTTGCCCATCATTCATCTGTTTTCAGTCTGCCAGAACACTTATTTTGACTCCCATTAGCTTCCTCATTTGTGGTAAGGGAATGGCATTGGTACCATAATACCGTAATCATAGCACAGTAAATATTTGTGTACTTCCACATGTTTTATAATGAAAGGTATGGGCTAGGATTGTGTGAGGTACAACTATGGACAACTGAACCTGTCATACTCCTACTGCCTGGTTGGTGGTACTTGTCATATTAGCAATTTTCTGAGCTTATATACCTTTTTTTTTTTTTTTTTTTTCTAAATCAGCTAGTCAGAAATGCAAATTTATAAGAAAATCATTCATAAATCCTGCATTTCACTGTGTCAGGATAGCCAGATACAGACTGAGGATGAGGTCATGCTGTATGTGACCTCAGGGAAAAGGGATTGGACAAGGAAGCTGCTAGAAATCAAGCAGTGTGGAGAGCTGATATTGTGATTAAGGCTGATGTATGCAGACATGTGAGAGCCTTTATAAATGAGCGAAATGAAGCAACCAGTCAACCAGTGTGTATATAAGAGTTTCAGTTCTCCCCAGTTGTACATCCCTTATTCAATGTACATACTAGCTAGTATGGATCACCCCCCTTTTAACTACTATTATATTTTTGGAATTTAATTCCTACTGGGAAGCAGGATATACTTTACTCTTTGTTTGTGTGTAGATTTAGTATATGCAGTAGTTAAAAAAAATATCAGTTTAAAATCAGGACATTCATTACTTCTCGGCAAACTTTTATCTATGTTAGTAGGTAGTAGTAGGATTTTTTTTATTTTTTTATTCCATTACCCATGAAATTATGCTTCAGGATAAGCTCTGTTGTATGGTAGTGAAAAATGTGTAATTAATGCATAGCAGATTTTTCTAAGTATCATTGTTGCTGGATTATTTCTATTTTTTAAGGCTGACTCATTTTCTTAACATTTTTCCCAACAGCGTCCAGCAACTACGGTAATTCCTCATTGTAAATAGGCTTTGTTAACATTGTATTTTAGTACTGTATACCTCCCCCCCCCCAATAAATTACACACATGGGATGGTTAGAATGAGATATGGACTTCCTAGTGTGAATGGGTTAGTTGGAGGGGGAAACCAAGGATGAGGTGGAGGGATAGAGTGGAAAGATATATGAGGGAAATGTGAGTTGGAGTAGAGGCAAGCGAATGGCAGAGGACGGGGATGTGGCAGTGAATTGTTTGTGGCAACCCCTAACAGTATTAAGGCATTTGGCAGTAGATGAATGTAGATAGACCTTAACACACACTTTTATATTGTTAATTCAGTTTCAGATTAAAATGTTGCAGTTAACAAGAAAGTACCAAAATGTAGGCAAAAAAAAAAAAAAAAAAAAAAAGCCAAGGAAATGTGTTATGAAGCCTTTGCCACCCAGAATATGCTCTGTAGTGTGAGGAATAATTGTAGTGTTTATCATTCCAGCATTGCACTTTTTTATAATTATTTTTTACTGTTAACTAATACAGTGTGAATGAATGAATGGTAACATGGAGGGAGGACTGTGAAGTGACATTTTTGAGGCTTTAGAATTTTGCATGAGTTTTGATGCTGGATAGTCGATACCTTAATCTTTTTCACAGTAAGACTACCTACTGCAGTTTTGTGTTCAGAGATAGCAAGAAAATACCAAATAGTTAAGGGACAGTGTTTCTAACTCATTTTTTATATGTTTGGGTTAGGATAATATTCATAAAGGCTTATCCACACAGCTAGGGGACATCTGTAGTGTTAAATATTACTCTGGAGAAGGCATGGAAAATGATCTTGTAAACTTAAGGAACTGCAGTATCAGTGATCACTTCCAGGCCATTTATAGGTATGTATTTTAAGTCACATCGGAGGCTTTGTAGCATCTCCTGCTGAGCAACATATTTTGCTTATTACACCTGAACATTGTCTTGTGTGCTGTTTATATAATTTTCAATACTGACATAGTCTGCATCAGTAACATACAAGAGGATAATTAAGTGTGATGTGCAGAATAACTTGCTTCCGAATGAGTCAAACCAAAGCCACTTGGGATGCTGTACAGCATGCCCTTGTTTTAGAACTTATATGAGTACTTGAAAAATATTGTATAATGAATTTAGCATTGTAGCGACCATATAATGAGAAATCAGGCCCAACAACAGTTGTATAAGCAGGGAAAAAAAGAAAGTAAAATGAAAGAGCTCTAAATTCTTATTGATTGTATATTGAGCTATCGTATAACACCCCCCATTTGTAGTGTGTTTCATCACCACCCTGCAAAACTTCTAAGTACAGTATTGTGTATGGACACCATAGATGCTTGCCGATTGTGTGGACAGGCCTTATCCCAGTCCCGAATGAAATAGATTGTCCTGTGACTGCAAGAAAAAGATTGCCATCATACTGAAAGGGTTGATAACATAAGATTTATAACTAGCAGCTACCAAAGCCTTGTCAACCTGGATTCATGTTCTTTGTATTGGTGAAGTACGGTACGATATTTTCTCCTTTTTGTATATATAATTGCCGTTTTGTAAATTAAATGTATATGAACACACTGTTGACAGTACTGGTTATTAATCTGATGATGTAAAGTTGCTTGGCAAAGAAAAGAATAAATGTGAAATTATCAATGTACAATTTTAATTATCTTCAAATTACAGTTTAGCAAAGGGCCTAGGCTACTCCTTTCATTTCATTCATAAAGGCAGCAGCATGCTTGCATTGGTCAGCCTTGATCACACTGCTCTATCTCTTGCGGCCCATCTATTCAGTGTAGATTTTTAAAGTGGAGAGACTTGCCATATATTCCTGAGCAGAGCATTATTATGTGAGTTGGTCAGGATTCTGGGGTATTGAATGCTCAGAACTATTGTACTGGGTATGGTTTAGATTGTACTCCAGTTTTCATTCTGTTTCCGTGTTTCTGGTTCGTACTTCACCCCATCCTCTGGTGGGATAAAATGTGGTGATGATGATATAGGCACAGGCAGAAGTTTAATCAAAGAAAGACTTGGATGTGGGTAGAGGGAATGTCAGTCCAGCAGCTGGTGGTGGGTATGTACATTGCATGTTAGAAGGGTGTTATAAATTTTCAAATCTGGTAACTTCTTGAAAGGGAGATATTACCATGTGCTGGTCTTATAACCAGGGGCTCACCTGAAAGTGAACCTGGTGGGCTTCAATTTGAAGATGCCCTTCTGCAGTCCTCCATGCTTCTCTGGTGGACAGGGAGGGAGCTCAGGGTTGTTTGTGTAAGCAGCCAGTGTATCCTGGCGGTTATATTGATGCCACCAGAGGATGGTGTTCCTCTTGAGAACCCATATGTCATTTTCAGTGCCAAACAAAAATCCTTAAATTAACTACCAGGAGTTTACTCATACTGTACCAATCCAATATAAAGCAAGTGAGGGACAGATAAACATCTTAAAACACTTCAGTTTATTTACAAGGAATTAATAACGTACTTTGTTTTCTACTGTATGGTAAAAATGCCACTGGTGCCAAGCTATAAATTACGCTGAGGGAGACAGTCCATGTGCAGTGGTGACCTGTTGTTGATGATGTAGCCTCTGTTGCTGTAGGTCTTCATAAGCCTGCACTGCAAGCTGCAACTGTGCACGATGTATGCTGTCCTCCTCTAGATATCTCTGCAGAAATAACAGGCTATCAATATCATCATAATCATGACTATGACTACATTTCCCAGAGGGGATTGCTACAAACAAATTGTCTTCATATCACCCTGCCTTCCACCATCAGGCTGCTATTCCTCCAACTCACACCCCCGGATTCATAAACCTCAGCCCAATCCCTCCACCCCATCCTGGTCTCCCTTTCCCCAATACTCATGTAAGCTCTCTTAGATAATGTATCGTTCACTGGTAAAAATCACAAATCTATCTCACCTTGACTAATTGGAAGTGTTGGGCAGGATCAGCTTCCACAGAGGAATATTGGTGGTCCTTGTGAATCATCCAGTAAAGCTGCACAATGTCTGATGCATCACACACCCTGCAGCATCAGAAGGATGTACAATTTTAATCCCTCTACTGTTATGCTCAGTTTATATGAATAACTCTAACTGTATATAATCTTACCCAGCAGAGAAGATGTCAGCTTCCACCACCACCTTCATCGTCATTGCCCAATATCCCATCAGTTCACTTTTCACTTTTCTCTCACCATTATCAACTCACCTCTCCTCCTGAACAAGTGATACAAGTAACACATCAATCTTTCTGTGCCATGCAAGGTAGAAGCACATTGGTCCATAGTGCCGTGTGGAGTGTAGCACATGGAAGCTTCGTGTTGCATCCACAGTTTCATACACGGAACTGGTCACGCGCTGGAACTCTGGGTTGTCGGGTTCGTATTGAGCACACGCACGTTCGAGCACGAATAAGTACTCTCCTCTGCCTAGCACTCCCTGAAGAAAAAATAAATTCATTGTCATTGACATCACACACCTGTTTTCTATAAATTGAAGTTAACACACACTATTTTTGTATAAACTTAACACCTCTATTTTTCTATCAGCTGAAGTTAATGCATGCCTAGTATTCCAGTTAGCCATATTCTCTTCTGCTGACACCAACCTTCAAATTCTCCTCCTCGAATAGCTTAGGGGCCTTAAAGGAGCGTCCAGGCTGTGGGTTGTAGATCTGGTTCATGCGTTCCCTCTCCTCCCACGATGCCTCTCGTAGTGTTCCATCTGTGTCCCTAACCACGATCATACGTTGCTGAGAGAGGATAGATTAATTATTCAGACAGAAATATTACATGCCGTAAATATAGTTGGAATGCTTAACCTCTGGAAATGATGAGAAAAAATTAACTAAAACTGATTACTTCCCAAAAGTTATGGGAAACTTGGGGAGGAGGGGGAGGGACTCTTAGCTGTTATTAGATGTGACATTTTGGAACATTTGGAATATACGCTGGCACAGTACTGTACCTACAAAAAAGAAAGCCTATTGTATTTATATGGGGGGTAACCAATGTTTAGGCTACCTTCCCTATCAAAGATCCCACATGTAGTACCAGTTTAAATGTGTTTATACAGGAAGTACCTGATGTTAATTACCTTAAAAGAAAGTATGTGAGTGAGGTGGCATGGAAGAGGGGGAGGGGGAGACTGATGGTTATGTGGAAATGTAAATGAATGCAAGTGGTGGATGCAGGAGAGAAGGCACCCTAATGACAGAGGACAGGTTGACATGGAGGCGATTTTTCTGTGACCATCCCCTCCAGGATTAAGGTGTGTGGCTATAGACAGATAGATAAAAATATAGACAGAAGCAGAGATAAATAGATACTTACCCTATCTGAGACCCCGTAGGTGATGTCAGTGAAGATATGCTTATATGTGGAGTAGCCAGTGAGGGCCGGGTCTCGGGATAACACCTTTTGTATCGGCTGTCGTTCCTTGACCACAGGAGGCATTTGCAGAATATTTTCGGCCTTCCTCTTGGCTGCTTCCATTTTCTGTTGAGGTACATTACACACAGATTATGATCATGATGGTGATACTGATAACAGTGGTAATGATGATACCGTACATTACATAGAGATCATGATCATGATAGTGATACTGATAAGTGGTAATGATGATGATGATGATGGTGATACTGATAATGGTGGTAATGATGGTGATAATGATGATGAACTTGCATATGTATGGTGTATATGGTAAACTGATGAATAGTGAACACCGGAACGCTGAGAAACATCACTAATGTCCAACTTCCTCAAACGTGGGACTTGCTGTTTACCTTATAAGGGGGAAGGGTTGGAGGGGAGAAAGTAGTACCGTAGCAGTTTTATTTAGACATCTATCATTTATTTCTGGACTGTTTCCAATATTATTTTCTTTTTTTTTCATGTGGCTGAACAAATGAGTGACAGTGAAATCAAAATACAGTACAAGAAAAAATAAAGTAAAAAATAAATGAATTGGTTTCATCACTTCTACTGAGATTGGCCTGGATCTTATTTAACAACAATATGTAGACCAAAAAAATTTTTTTTTTTTTCTTTATAAACTGAAGGTGCTCTTACCTCCTGAAGGTCTTCATCTGTAAGGAATTCATATCTTGGAGCCTTCAAATTCTTTTCATCATATCTCCGCTTGAACACTTTCTTCGTGTCCATGCCAGTAACTCTCTTAAGGATATCTTGAACATTTTTACAGAAGAACAATGGGGCAGGATCACGCTCTGCAAAGACAATGATAATTTTAAGGTGCTTGCAGATTTTTTTTATATAATGTATTGCTCTTGTCATCTCCAAACAATTTTATTTAGCTTATGAGTGACCTTACAGTAAATGGGTATGCAGGAATTTTGGCATTTACCTGTGTTTAGTTAGGACGCAATGTGTTAATAATGATATCGTTAACCCTCTCGTCTTATTCTAACCATTATTCATTCCGATAACACCAAACTATTTCAGACAGCTCACTGGAGTCAGTGGGTAAACACGTCTGAGGGACATGAATCACCATCTAACACTTACCACTGTATGTATTAAAGGTGATACTATACGTCCTTGAGGTTCCTTTATGCCAATTATGTATAGTACCTGGAGATTTCCTTAAAATTTGACTCAGCCCGGCGGTAATGCTCCTCACAGCCACTTCCATGTTGTTGACATTGACTAGGCTTTTCCAAAATGTTACCATAGAACGGCCACACAAGACAATTAAATACGTTTTTCCTTCCTGCTACATTTTTGGAGTAGAATTTGTTTTTTGCAGTGTTTCTTTTATTAAATATGAGTTTCTGTTTCCATTTTTTGTTTATGTATCGTGGTTATGGATCTTTAACAACCTGTATTTCATCTCGTATACTTACTCGTCGATCAGCCGCCATAGAGGACAATTGTACTTGATTGAAATGTTTTTAGTTTTGCATATTTACATATTGTTGTTCACCGTACTTTGTTCTGGTAGGAGAAAAGATCAAATAGATCATCGCTACATCCATTGACAACCCACGTCAATCTTCACCGAGTACATAATCCCATTTAACTTCTCTCTCTCTCTGGCCAGTTATATAAGTGGTATTTCAGGAACAGATTCGGTAACATTTATAAGTTGTTTCTCATTAAACTGACCCAAATTTTCGGCTGTAGTAGCTTATTTCACGTAGCTCTGTGGCGGAAACAGTGCTAGTGTTTGTATTTTTTTCTTCCAGCATCTCTTTTCTTCCTTATAAAAGAGAACAGCACTGGGCAGAGTATCATGCCAGCCAGCAGAGGAAACAAAAGTTCGGTGTAGTTACACTCCTCTGCTGGCTGATAGTAATAAGTCGAGATATTTGGTAACCTACATTTCCCTGCCCATAGATGATGCTCCTTTGCATGATAAAATGGTGCTGGAGAGAGGCGCCTTTTGGAGGTGGTAAGCCTCACTGTGGTGGAGCTGCCTGGTTATACTGTACAAACGTTCCTCCCCCCTCCAAAAAAAAAAAAAAAAATGGATTTCAGAAATAAGACATCTCAAACCAGTAGGTTCACGTTTCAGATGAACCTGGGGTTACAGGCACTACTACTACCACTGCTGCTGCTGCTACATAATACATCAGACAGTGGCGGACATGCTCTAACAACCAAGGGGTCACAGTGTAATAATAGATCAACTTTTGTCCCCGGCTGTACGTCCCGAAGATGACACTACACAGGACATCCATATTGTTTACATGTGCGTGATAGGGAAGGCGTGACCCGAGAATGTGAATATTTTTTTGACCAGAACTAGAACATCGGAGTCCAAAGGGAATGCGAAAAAAAAGAAAATCATATAATTTTAACAATCAGGACTCTGCATTCGACCACTGATATTCAGAAAGGACTGGGGAAGTAGCAGACAGGTGTTCCGCGAGAAGGTAGATGCTGGATGAATTCTTAATATATGTCTGTCTCATCCAATTTCATCTCATTTTTATCTCACCACACCTCATCCCATCCCATGTATTTATAGTTTGCCTAACACTTCATTATGTAATTTAAGGGATGGGCTTAATGTTCAAGAACGTCAGGCAAATACTTCCAACTGTCCATGGCATACCAGGCTCTCTTACTGACGTTAATCACCAAATCAAACCTAACAGCCTAATTTAACATAACCAATTTTCAGATTAGCTGGACAGGATGAGTAACCAGTATGTTGGTAAAGTGATTGTTGCCCCAATGGTGAGAGTTTGCACCCTGCCCTTCAGGCTGATGGCAGTTGATTATGGAACTGATTTGGTGTACACGGAGGAAACCATTGACTTCAAGATGCTGCGGTCCGTCAAGCGAGAGAATGGTGAGTATTGTACAGTAAGTGCTTGATATCTTTCTGTATCTATTCATTGTACAGTGTCCTCTGTCTATCTGTCCATTGTACAATAAGTCCTTGCTATCTATAGTGCATGTATCTGTATCTGTCCATTCTGAAGGGGTTAATAAGGACAATATCCATTCTGATTCCAAGATTGTTTCGCCAAAAATAGAATTACCAGATATTGATCCGTTTTTTTTTATTTATTTATTTATTTATTTTTTTTTTTTATAGACATTTACCCCCTGGGGGTAGGGGGGTTTCAAGAATACTCCCCCAGTATCCCTGCTTGTCGTACGAGGCGACTAAAAGGGTTGATGGTGGGTTAGTGCCCCACCCCGTAAAAAGAACTAACTAAAAAAGCAAATAAAGCGCCTCGGACCCGGACGGACCATACGTTGACGACTAAGGAACGGACAAAGGACATTCTGAGAGTAGGAACGTGGAATGTGAGAGGAGTGAATGATGAAGTGAAAGAGAGAGAGATTGTCCAGGTGCTTGAGGATGCAAAAGTGGATATATGTGGATTGACTGAAACTAAATGGAAAGGTGAAAGGATGAGAGAATGGGAATACGGTGTAGGTATATGTGCGGGAGTCAGTGAGAATGAGAGGGCAAGAGAGGAGTATGTCTGATGATAAGCAAGAAGTGGAAGGAGAATATAAGAGAGTATGGAACAGTGGGTGCAAGGATTGTATGGGTGAGAATGAAAGTAGGTATACAAGCATGGGCGATTGTATGTGTGTATGCTCCAACAGAGGATCGAGTGGCAAGAGTGAAAGATGAGTTTTGGGCGAGAGTAGAAGCATGTATGGACAAGTTTGAGAGGAGCGAGAGAGTGCTGTTGATTGGAGACATGAATGGCAAAGTTGGGAATGTACGAGTGGATGGAGTGGTTGGTCAGTGGGGTGTGCCAGCGGAAGTAGATGGGAATGGTAGTGCTTTGGTGGACATCTGTGCTGGTAAGGGGTTGGCAATAGCCAACACCTACTTTCGTCATAAGATGATCCACCGGTATACATGGAGAGTAATGAGGAGGATGGATGGTGAACTTGTTGAACGAAATGCAATGATAGACTACGTGTGTGTGGATGAGCGAATGAGAAGACAAGTGTTGGATGCAAGAGTGTGGAGAGGGTGGGGGAATGGAGTCTCGGACCATCACTTAGTGATGGCCAAGGTAGAGCTGCAAAGAAAGTGGTTGAGGAGGCAAAGGGGAAGACAGGAGGAAGCAGCTTCTGTGAGAAGAGTGGAGAAATTGCAAGATAGTGAGAAGAGGACAGAGTATAAGAGCATAGTGGAAGAAAGATTGGGAAGGTATGAGCTAGAGCAGATGGAAGGGGTGGAAGACGTATGTAAGATATTCACGGAAGAGATAAGCGCAGCGTGTGAGGCGGTTTGTGGAGTGAGGAGGAGATGCAAGGGTGTGCAAGGGACAGCATGGTGGAATGATGAGGTGAAACGAGCTGTGGAACAAAAGAAGAAGGCATATGGTGAATGGTTGGCGAGTAGAGGTAGGGGAGAAGATGAGAGAGAGAAGAGAGAGGTATATGTGAGCAGGAGAAGGGAGGTTAAGAGACTGGTGAAGGAGAGTAAGAAGAAAGTGGATGAAGAGTTTGGGAGGAATTTGAGTGTGAAATGGAGGGAGAGTAAGAAATTGTTTTGGAAGGAGGTAAAGAAAGTAAGGCAGTGTGAAAGGGGAAATAGTAGGGGAGTGAAAGATAGGAATAATAGATTGTTGGTGGAGAAGAGAGAGAAATTGAGGAGATGGAAGGAGCACTTTGAGGATTTGTTGAATGTAGAGAGTGAGAGCAGTGTGAGTATAAGTGGTTGGGGAATGGCTGGGAGAAGAAGAGATGAGAGGAGGGAGGAAGAGATCAGTAGGTCGGAAGTAGTGGAAGCGATGAAGAAGATTAAGCTGGGAAAGGCCCCAGGAATTGATGGAGTGTGTGGTGAAATGCTTAGGTATGGGGGTGAGATTGTTGTGGAGTGGATATGGAAGTTGTGTAGATTGGCTTGGGAAGAGGGAAGGGTTCCAGGGGACTGGAAATCAGGTATAATTGTTCCTCTGTACAAAGGAAAAGGAGAGAGAAGTATGTGGTAACCATAGGGGTATTTGCCTTCTTAGTGTGACTGGTAAAATATATGGTAGAATACTCATTGATAGGGTTAGGCATATGACAGAGGAGCTAGTTGGAGAAGAACAAGGGGGATTTAGGAAGGGAAAAGGGTGTGTAGATCAGATATTTGTTCTAAGATGTTTAGTGGAGAAGTATCTAGAGAAGGGAAGGAAAGTGTACGCTGCCTTCATGGACTTGGAGAAAGCTTATGACAGAATAGATAGGAAAGGTATGTGGAAGGTATTAAGAATATATGGAGTGGAGGGGAAATTGTTGAGTGCTGTGAAGAGTATGTACGAGGGAGCTAGGGCTACGGTGCGAGTGGATGGTGAGCTGAGTGAGTTCTTTGATCTCAATGTGGGACTGAAACAGGGGTGTGTAATGTCTCCATGGCTGTTTAATATATATATGGATGGGGTCGTAAAGGAGGTACAAGGTAGGGCAGTGGATGTGGGGGTGGCCCTAATGAATGAGGGTGAGATTTGGAAGCTTCCGGTGTTGCTGTTTGCTGATGATACAGTATTGTTGAGTGAAGATGAATGGGAGTTGCAAGGTTTGGTGAATGAATTTGGGACAGTGTGTAGGAGGAGGAAGCTAAAAGTTAATGTAAACAAAAGTAAAGTTATGGTGTTTGAGAGGAATGAAGTCACAGAGTGTGCAGTGAGGTTGGATGGTGAAGATATGGAGAATGTGAGTGCATTCAAGTACTTGGGTAGTGTGATGAGTAAGGATGGAACTTTGGGGGATGAAGTACGTGAAAGGGTACAGCAGGGAAGGAAGGTTGTTGGCACACTGAAAGCAGTGATGAGAAATAGGGAGGTGAGTATGGAAGTTAAGAAGTCACTGCATGATGGTATTGTGATCCCTACCCTGACGTATGGAAGCGAGGCGTGGCCCTTGCAAGAGGGGAACAAGTCAAGAGTGAGAGCAGTGGAAATGAGTTACTTGAGAGGAGCATGTGGAGTGACATGGAGGGACAGGTTGACGAATGAAGAAGTGAAGGAACGTTGTGGGGTAGATGTGGATGTGGTTGAAAAGATTAGGAGAAATACACTGAGGTGGTTTGGACATGTGGAGAGGATGGAGAATGAAAGACTGACTAAGAGGGTGTATGTAGGTGAGGTGGAGGGGGGAGAGGGAGGGGTAGACCGAGGATGAGGTGGAGGGATGGAGTTGAGAGGTATATGAGGGAGGGGGGGGTGAGTTGGGGGGAGGGGAGTAAAATGGTGGGTGACAGAGTGACTTGGAGGCGTTTTGTCTGCGGCCACCCTTTGCGGGATTAGGGCGTCGGGCTATAGATAGATAGATAGATAGATAGATAGACATTTCTAAAATACTACGGCATTTTCACTGCAAGTTACTTTTATCTGGAAATAATTGACTGGTTTTGGCACAAACAGCCAGACCGGTCTGGCACATGATCTAGCTTCCAGTCCTTAGAAATTATCATCTGTTCTGTGGCCAACCTCAGTACGGGAATTCCTTTAAAAGCAAACATTGTAACATTTAATTGACTGATATGTTGTTTCAGAGGCACTTGGGACAGTTGACTTCATTGACAAGTCAGACGGCACAGTGTTCTTCCGGACATGCAAGAAAGAGCAAGATAAAGTCATTTTCCAGATTGGGACAAGTAATGGACAACGAGCTCTGCAGGTTGGCAAGATGGTGTAAGTTCCCATCGTGGCTGAAGTTTGTAGTTAGTTATGGCATGTTGGTGGTGGTGGTGTTTATGTTACCCCAGGCTCATCGGAATGTGAACCCAGTGGACTGCAGGCTGAGCTTGCCTTTCATCTAAGGTCTACCATCCATCTTCTAGGTTACCGTATAACGATTAGAGAGTTTGGGATGTTATTGTACTTGGGCCAGCTACTTTGGTGCTACTGCATGAAGGCATTCCACTCCAATATCTCACTTAGGCTGTGCCATAAGGGTGTTTATGAGAAGTACCATAGAGAGAATTTTGCAATGTCTTTTTTTTTTTTTTTTTTTCATATATTGTTTATAAAGTCTTCAGCATACTTGCATGTGTCAGCCGTGGTCGCCTGATGGCGGCTGTCCACACTGCTTGATCTCTGGCAGCCTCCCTGTACAGTAACAAAAGAATACAGTTAGATAAATTTAATTTTACCATAAATAGATACTGGGTGTATAGTTTCATTGCTTGTACTACCTTTTTTAAAAGTATGTATTCTTTTAAAATAATCTACTGCAATGACTCATCAGAAAGAGCTGGCTCTCCGGAGCTTACCTCACCCCATCTTGAGCAGGTAAAGAGGTGTGGATGATGATGATAATATATCTTTCAGGGAACCTTATGTGGCTGGTATTGACGTCAACATGGGATGCCCTAAGGAGTTCAGCATCAAGGGAGGGATGGGAGCAGCGCTGTTAACACAACCTGAGAAGGTAAATTTCATGGGATGTCACTCCTCTGCTTTCGCCCCTTCAATCAGATTAGGAAAATACTTTGATAGGTATTGTTGTTGAGTAATCCTAATAGTAAAGATAAAACGAATTGAAGGTTGCCATATTTCCAAGGACATTTATAGGATGATCTAAGGTACACTGCACTGACATACTTCTGTGTAAAATATCATGACAGCCAATAAACGTCCAGGAGCATGTGATCTGAAAAATACCGTATGTGTGTTTGTGAGTAAGCATACAACAACATAGGATCTCAAAATTTGTGTTTGTGAGGTTTGACCATTTGATTCCATACAGTCGTTTAAAAGGCCTAAATTGTACAAATGCGAAAGGTATCTGGGGTTGCTTGTCTAAGAAACAGTAGTACCAGGTTTGAAAGGAATTTAAGGAAATTGAGGAATGACACCAAATTGAAAAATGTTTGGGAGAAAGTCCATCCATCCATCGTCCAATCCTATGTCACCCCATGAGGAGCGTAGGAACCCGGGGCTAGGCAAGTTCGTCCAGACATTTAAGATGAGAGTGAATTTGGGAGAAAGAAGAAGCAAAAAAGAAAAGACAAATAAAGTAGGGACCTAATAATGACATCCTGGGGTTTGAGGGGTTAATACATTGACTGCATATTATTTTAGTGAGACATTTATGTTACTAGTGCATTTTCAAAGATTGCCTAGTATATTCATGACACAGCAGACTCACTTCAGTTTTTACTTTTTCAGGTTAAATCAATTCTACTAACTCTTGTTCAAGGTCTCAGCATCCCTGTGACCTGCAAGATACGCCTGTTGAGCACCCTAGAAGACACCATCGCACTTTGCAAAATGATTGAAGGTTGTGGAGTGGCGGCCATTGCGGTACATGGCCGCACTAAGGAGGAGAGACCCAGGCACCCCAACCATAATGATATGATTAAGGCAATAGCTGAGGCACTTACCATTCCAGTAATTGCTAAGTGAGTATATATATGGTTCTGTTCTGAAGAGGGTGGAACAGTAAGCTAGTTCATATTTATTGAAAGGTCATTATCATACATGTTTTTAAGGTGCTCTTCATCACTTCTGTCTGTAATATTTTTGTTTTCTGAGTGATGTTATGGTAGTAGTTGGCGGGCTGTCATTGACCATGGAGCAACTACCATGTAACATCTTAACACTGTGCAGAATGCATGAAGCTTATGGAATGGTGATCTATAACCATTGCAGTACATGGCCCCACTAAAAATAAGAAACCCAGGCAGGCATCCCAACCATAATGATATAATTAAGACAGTAGCTGAGGCATTTTTGATTCCAGTAATTGCTAACTGAGTATCTGTATATAGTCCCGTTCTAAGAGTGGAACAGTATACAAAGCAGCCTAACAATAATGATATAATTAGGGCAATAGCTGATGAGTACGGTACTGTACTGTAGATATTGCTGTTGTGAAGAGCATGAAGCAGTACACTAGTGCATATGGATTTTAAAGGTTTGATTTTTTAGTGTTTTTTGAAATAGTGAGACATAGGAGCATGATAGTGGGTCAAAAGTTGATGATGATGGTAGAGTTATTTAAACTGATAATTGGTCCTCTTTGCCTTTTATTTTTTATTATTAATTTTTTAATGAGGGCAATGATGATACCAATTATACTTTATTTGTCACCTTTGGGTTAGAAGACAATGATGGAAATGAGGATGATGATGATAATAATAACAAAGTTTATGATAGATTTGTGTAGACTCATAATTCATCCTCGTTTCTTATATTTTCAGTGGTGGATCAAAGGAAATCACCTGCCATGAAGACATAGAAAAGTTCCGTCAAGAAACTGGGGCATCAAGTGTTATGATCGCACGTGCTGCCATGTGGAACTGCTCTGTCTTGCGGGCTGAAGGATATTTACCCCTAGACACTGTGGTGGGTGCTTCAGCCATAAGTGCATTAGTTTTAACCTGATGAAGATCCCTACCTCGTTTCTGTACAGTTGATGCCAGGTTTAGCCAGATTAGAGGATTGATATGACTAGTAACCAAGGAGACATGCCTAGAAGTGCTGTTTTGTGACCTGAAGGATATTTGCCCCTAGACACTTTGTTAAATACTTTATTCATAAGTGCATTATTTTGTTCTAAGAGCTTAACAATAGAATGTGTTACATGTCATGAAGAATTGTTTTGGAATGAATGCAGCGCTGTAGTATTGTCTCATTCTGCCGTTGCATTACAGGTAATATACAGCAAAGGGATGAAACTTTCCACACGGTGCCAGTGAATGAACTGTATTGTAATTACTTTTGATGTTTTGGACCTTTGGATGAATACAGTGCTACTCTCAGGTGTAGAGTAACAAGTTAAAAAGTTAAATGGGTTCTTGTAATTCAGGAAACCATTTACAGCCCTATAACCAGCAATTGGATGCCTGGTGGTTTAGTGGGTTAGGGCATTCAAACTGGATATGTCCTTAGAAAGTTTAAATCCTAAGGGTGGTTGGAATTTACTGTTCACATAATGTCACTTAGAGATGAGCCACTGATAATTCTTTTTACTATTTTATTATTGCCCTTATTATTTTATTATTATTTTATTATTGCCTTTGATTATTTTATTATTGTCCTTTTGATGATTTTATTCACCTTATGATAGACTTTATGAAGAAAAGTTAGATATATCCTTCATAAACCCCTTTAGTATGATGACAGTGATGATAATGATGATGATGATGATGGTGATGATGGTGATGATGATGATGATGATGATGATGAACCAGAATATTTACAGTATCAACAGTAATTCATGTACACAGACTTTCATTTTTTTTTTCTTTCCATTGCAGATCAAGACATACCTAAAATACTGCATTGAATACGACAACCCCTTCACATACAGCAAATACGCAGTTCAGAACATGTTACGTGAACTGCAGGACACCACACGAGGCAAGGCATTTTTGGAGACACAGACCCTACAAGAAATATGGTGAGTCATTGGGAATTATGATGATGATGATGATGACAGTGACAGTGGTGATGATGATGATGATGACTGGCAATTGTGATGATGATGATGATGATGATGACTGGCAATTGTGATGATGATGATGATGATGATGATAGTGACAATGGTGATGATGATGATGATGATGATGAGGAGGAGGAGGAGGATTACTATCATTATTATTATTATTATTATTATTATTATTACTATTATTTTTATTGTAGTTGTTCCTTACCCTGCCCTAGGGTGGGAAAGGAGGCCTGGATGATGATGATGATGATGATGATGATGATGAAGATGATGATTGTAGTGCATTAATTATTCCCAACAGTGCCATCTGGGACCTAGACGACTACTTCAGGGCTGAGTTAGCCAGGCAGAACGAAACCCGAAAGTCCATCAACTTTGAGATTAAGAATGGGAAGACCGCCATGCCACCCAGTGCCGAACATGTGAGGATAGTGGAGAGGGAGGAGGATGGACAGAGGGTCGTGGAGATGCCAATTCAATTTATTCGTGGAAACTTCAATAATGCTGATTTACCTAAGATGCTTTTGAATGTAAGTATTGGAGGGGGAGACCGAGGATGAGGTGGAGGGATGGAGTTGAGAGGTATATGAGGAAGGGGGGAGGGCAGTCGAATGGTGGGTGACAGAGCTACTTGGAGGCGTTGTGTCTGCGGCCCCCCTTTGCAGGATTAGGGCGTCGGGCTATAGATAAATAGATAGATAGTATTTTTAAAGTCAGGATTCCAGAGGCTTGTTGGTAAATGGATGAGTGTGTGACCCATCGCTGTTGAAATGCATTTGAAATGTATTTTTACGTATAAGCATCCTTTATTGTGAGCCAAAATATCACAGCTTTCCATATATTTAGTTCCATAAATTGAGAAACTGGTATTTCAGCTTCATATGTACTGTAGTATTTGAACTTTCATAATAATAATAATAAAAAAATTGGTTTATTGGCCTGAATGGTGAGTGAATGAGGGTCTGGCACATTTCATTCTCCTTCTATCATGGTTTGTTCCTTCCTTCCATAATACAGTCTTTTATTGTCTTTGCAGGAATTATTGTACTTATATATTAATGAAGGACTACATTTTGCACTCCCATAAAGATACAGTGGGATATTATAGCGCACTGTGATGTTTTTCAGACGCATATATTTCGGAACCAGCTGGATGGCCCGTACTACAGCCATACTGTTGTGGACAAGTTCTTCGCAGCCTCAGTGGTTGTTGATGGGGTTAGATATGCTTCTACACTCAGGTGAGCAGCATCAGCATCATTATTCCATATGCATCATCTTCATCATCATCATCATCATCATCTGTAGCAGCAGCAGCAGCAGAGTCCTAGTCTAAGGCCACTACACCTCAAAGGCTGTAATATAGGATCAGTTGTATTATTTATTTCTTTTTTATGGATGCACATGGGTATATCATTCAGGCTGACACCTGACTATTTTGTTCAGCTAAAAGAAGTTGTAGCAGTCAGAAGGCTAATGCACTGCTCTGTGGTTTTGTTTTGTTGCTGCATTTTTGTGTGAATCAATACCTGTGGGGTGGAGCCAGGACGGTCGAAATCTTGAAGAAAATCACTCGCCAGATGTAGATGAAAAATTATAAAACTGGAGACTGTAGATGCATGCAAAGTGTGCTACAGATACATACAGGATAATAGATACTGTACAAACATTTGGTGTGACTTAGGACAGAAGTAAGTGCAGGTGGGATGATTTGCATGCACACACAAATCATCTCCCACCTCCCCCATTTAAAAAATCTTTGTACTTATTTTTAGCAGCCAGATTGATTTAAGAAAAGCCAAGATACCATTTGGCCAATCACCCAGTGTAGGGTTGCCTGAATACTGATGATGTTTCCTGTTTTTTTTTTTTTGTCAGGGAGAAAAGCAAGCGATACTCAGAGCAGGGTGCGGCGACAGTGTGCCTGCATGCGCTTGGGGTCGTCAACAAGACCTATGGCTTCGTTCCAGCAGTTGGGGCCAGGAAATACCAACACCTGCTGACTAAGAATACTGGCAGTGTGGAGAAAGATGTAAAAAGGGACCTGCATGGGACAGAACGAGAGGAAGGGGAGCTGGAGAAGGAAGCTGCTTGGAAGAAGAGAAAGATTGAAAGTGACACTGTTCCACAAGAGAAGGGAATGGCTGAATTAGAGAGGGAAGAAAATAGGCTTGAGAAGGAAGGGGATAAACTGCATAGCTTGGAGAAGAAGGGAAATATGAAGGAAGAGAATGTAGTTGAAAAGGAGGCAAATGCCATCACTCAGGAAGATGGAGAATTGGTTAGTAATCTGTTAGTTAGGGAGGGAAACAATGGTAATAGTCTGTCTTGATGAAAACTTGGCCGTATGTTTATCTAGACAGTAGTTATTATTCTCAAGGATTAGTTAGGTGATGGAGAGGGGTGCCTTCATGTGGTGGCACTGTAATAGCTGAGCAACTCCTCAGTTATACAAATGTCCCTCAGCTCCTTCCCTATCCCCCAAAAGGAGGATGTTAGACTGCAGGATGAGGGCAACTTCAGCTTGTATTCACTGGGTATCGCATTTCAGATGAGCCGATGGTTGCAACTACTACTACTCAAGTATTAGGTAAGGAAGCATTTTATTGAGTTATAATTTTGACAGTCTCAACTATATTGGTATATTACAGTACCGTCTTCATCTTGTTCAGAAGTGCCCATATACAGTATTTAGAAGGACTATAATGCACATTACTTTTCAGGTACAATGTGTCTTTAGTAATCATTATCATCATCATCATCATCATCATGTAAACCCCATTAAGATAGGGTGAGGTAGGATCCAGAAACAGAGTATAAAAGTAAGGAAATATTATCATCATCATCATCACCATCCTGACCCTAAATCTCACCTAAAAAATGGGGTGTGATAGGTTTCTGAAACAAAGAAATGGAAAGCATGGTAAGTAGGAGAGGCAGTTTATATTTATATTATAGACAGAATACTATATAGTGTTGGTTTTTGGAATGTATTGAGCAGAGAAATGAAATATTAAAGTGTTGTTTAATATTGTAGATTAGGGATGATGGCAGAACTGTATACTTTACATTGTTATGGTGCAGGAGAGGGACATCTTCACAAGGTGGCACCAATGTAGCCAGACATTTCTGCTGTCATGCTATACAAACATTCATCAGTTTATTCCTTGTTCTCTGAGAAGACGATGGTGAACTGTAGGAAAAGGGTAATTTCAGCCTACATTGTAATTGGTTCACCTTCAGATAAGCTCAGGGTAACAACAACAACAACAATAGTTGCAGCATGTTATTTACATGGTCTGTTAATGAATAAAAAGACAGATAGAACAATCTCCTGAAGTTGTGGTCATATATCCATGATGTTTCTGCATGATTGCCATGGAACTCTAGTGGTGCATTACTGGCGAGATGAGTTTCACGTAACATGCGTGGCAAATATTTAAAGTGGCTGCTGGGAGTATCTCCTTATATATATATTCTTACATGTGTTCACACCACTGATATTGACTCAGAAAGAGAGAGAGAGAGAGAGAGATACTAGTAGTAAATTAGTTTCCTTCATTCTTTCCTCTTCCTTCTACCTGTGGGTGACTTTACACTGAGTGACAAGCCAAATGGTTTCCTATGCACCAGGAAACCATTTACTATGCTGGGTGGTAACCATATAACCAAATTTTGGCACCTGGTGGTTTAATGGGTAGTTATTGCGCTCCAGTCAGATTGAGCTGGTGAAGGTTTATATCCAAGGGATGGTTGGGGTTGATTTCTCATGTAATGCCACTCAGGGATGAGTGAGGCTGGTCACTCTCATCTTAAATGTCGGGACCAACTGCCTAGCTACGCTCCTCATGGGGCAATGTAGGATTGGATGATGGATGGATGGATGAAGACTGGTTCATGTTGGTATGTGTAGGTCTTTTCACCTGATGGCATCTCTTTATGCAGAACGATCTTGATCCATTTCCTTTCTCAAGCCACTATCCCAAATATCTTTAGATAGAAAATCTCATTCCAAGTCTTCCAGTCTTCTGTCTCAGTCTGCTAGTCTGAGTGTGGCTGTGGCAGTGGGGTCAGGAAGGGAATAAATGATGCAGGATAGACATTGATATTGTTGGCTGAGCTGACCCTGAAACACACGAGAATTTGCCTGGTGTAATGGAGGAGGTGCCTTATATATGTAGCATTATGTATAAAGTAGTACATCATTGGATTGAAGGGATTAACAATTTGTGTTTTTCCTGTTATAGTAAGATGAGGTATTTTATTCAGGCAGTGTTCTGATGAATTAATTCAGTGGAGACAAACCCTTTACATTATACCAAATGCAACATGATTGTTAGTGTGCACAGACACTGACAATCAGTTTGTAACTATACTCTTTTGGCTTAACATTGCCCTCACTCCCTCATGAATGCTGAGTTTTGAGAACAGATTAATGCTAGAATATGATGTTAGTCACAAAAAAGTGCTGTGGTTAGGATATAGAGCCATAGTGTTATAATTTTTTGCCACTGAGCTATGTGAAATTAGCTGCAAAAGGAAAACAATCTAGGCCAGGTAAAGTTAAAAAAGATTTATTTATTTATTTTTACGAGAAATGAGATATGAGAAATTTTATGCTGGCTTGTCTGTCCTGTAAGAATAAAAGTTGGTACAGTAGATACTCCTCAAAATTTTCTCATATTTTAAAGAAAAAAATGCGTAAACCCATGATTGTAAGCTTGTGAATCCACGCCCTGACATCAGTTAATTAGTTACTGTTATACTGTAATTATCTTTAGTTGACAGAAGTTTCCTGGCAGGTGTTTAAAAAAAAGTGTAACACACACATCCATCAACTGATGAAAGCATTGAATGTTTCACTTTGCCCTGCGATGTTCTTTGATTTCTCTCAAAATTGAATTACTTTACCATATTCTGGTGAAACTCTTAACCCCTACGCGCCGGTTGACGTGTATAGCTGTCACGATTTTGGGCGTGGAGCAAAGCCGGTTGACGTGTATAGCCACAAGCGTCTTTCCGCCACCCTTTGAACTTTAACTTATCCTTACTCATCAATGGGACCACCTGGAGACGTGGGGATACTTTCATTTGAAAGAGTAAGATTTGGTGAGTCTTATGTATCTAATTTTTTCTCTAGCTGTTAGAGTTTGGCAGATATTAGGGTTTGAAGTAAGGGTATTTTTTCCAAAATCATATAAATCCCCCATAGGGAGGAGCGTGTGGCATTGGAAAACCCCTGCCATGTAGAGGTTAAGACTAACTAAACACTTCCCACCAACTTTGACCAAAATCAAATCAGAGTTGTTTGAGTTGACTTAAATACAGTGCCTTATGACCTTGACTTTTGACATTGTTCTCAGTGTATTTTCTGTTTATAGTACTTAATTTAATCTGAAACCTATAAAGTTCAGTCTGCATCAGCTAAAACCTTTAAGCTGACCTTGCCATAGGAATTTGACAATTTTGCTCTATGACGACCTTTGACTGATTGTTCTTAAAACTGGATAATATTGTTCTTCGAACATTATACTGTATAAGGTTTGGTTAAAATTAGAAGAGAGCTAAGATGCTTCTGCTGGGTCAGAATTTGATCTAACCCCGTGACCTTGACCTTTGACCTGTTGAAAAAAAAAAAATTGGTTTCCATATGTAATTCTTAACCACTCCTCTACCACGTTTGGTTAAAAATCAGTTGAAAACTTTCGAGTTTCTTAACCGGCGCTCGCGCACGCACCGTAAAAGGAAAAGGAAAAAAAGCGGTCTTGCTGCGCGAGACACGTGTGTAAAAAGGAAAGAGGGAAGTAGTCTCGTCAGAAGGTTGGATGGGAAAGTGCTAGAGATCCTAACAGAAAGGGCCTCTAGGTCTAGGAGAATGCGTCAACAATTTCAAGTGGCCCGCGGAAAAATTCGCAGTATACGTAACTTTCAAATCGACAATAAGCGATACTGTAACCAGAATTGGGTGTCATTAATACAAATTATACTGTATGACATGCTTTCTGAAAGAATACATGATGCTGGTAATAGTTACCTAAACTTGGTTTAGCATTGTATCCCATGTTCACAGAAGTAAACATGGCTAGTTGTGTGTGGGCGAAGGGCTTTTCTGCAGGTGTGTATTGACTACGTTTGACGAGTGTTTTTACCTGTATGTTCATGAAGTAGTGAAAGTATGAGGTTGTGCACAATGTGATGAAATTATTAATGTATATTCTAATCCATGTAGCCGTTGGTGGCAATAGGTTGTAGTTGATGCCGGGTTCACTCACGATTCGCAGATGACGGGGAAAAGTTTAATGTGCCCGTATCACAAGTTCTATATTTCGGCAGATACTCAGATTGAACAAAATGGTGGTTGAGGCAGATTTGTGCTGCATAGTCTTTTTTTTTATTTTATTATTCCTATCCAGTCTTTGCTTAAAGCGATTGACTATCTGCATAAACTAATCATCTGATGTAGGCAGATTGTTCCAGACATTTATTACCCTGTTATAGACTGTAGATTTCCCAGTGTTCAGTTTTAGCAGTTCCTGAGGTTATAAATTTTCCTCCCATGTTTGTAGGTTGAATTATGTTGTACGGTAGTCTTGAATTAACCATTTAACTGTGGTGTACCAATTTTAAATGGTTATTGTCTAGTTTTGGTTGCCATCTTTATTTTTCACAGTTCTGCCTTATTGGTTAGCTATTGACATTATTATTATTATTATTATTATTATTATTATTATTACCGTATTATTATTAGGCAGTATAAAAAAAATTACTCGTTTAGCGTCCCCGCCCGACTGTGAAAATGATGCAACTTTTTTTTTTTTTTAAATATGGCAAAATTTTGGTATTACCGGTATTTTACAAGTGGACAATATGCAGTTTTGGAATTTTAGCACCATTATCGTATAGTATAGTCCCTAAGGATCACAAATAACCCCCATTACCCCATTCGGAAAATGATTATTACTTCCCTAAGATAGGTTAGGTATGTTGGGTTTGGTTTGGTTAGTTTTATTGTGTTCGGTTAGGGGCATTTCCGACAAAAATGAAGGTCAGAAACATTCGAATCGCATCAAAAACTGCCAGAAAAATATATTGCACTACCTGGGGAGTGTATTTTCCACTTGTAAAAATATACCAAAATTTTTTGGAACAAAAGATTCAGCAAGATGTTTATGATTTCCTCTGTTCTTCACTTTATACACGGTTTCTGTGACCTTTTATACATCCCTACCATACCATACGGATATGAATGTACACCATGGATATCTTTCGCATATCCTGCTAAACCAGAAAAAATAGAAATTAAAAAAACAAAATCCGACTGAAAAAATGAGGTGCCCGGACGCTAAACAAGTACCGGGTAATCTTTTTTATGTGGTATTACCATTATTATTATTATTATTATTATTATTATTATTATTATTATTTTTATTTTTTTATTTATGTATTTTTTTTGGGTGCGTTAGAGATACCACACACCTCAATAATCCAGTGATCTTTAAATCAGTCATAAATGGAGAGGGTATTGGTGTTCATGGAAAATATGATGTTAACACCTTCAGTATAGTGATACATTTTTAGATGTTATTTGTGCAGTATCAGACATATTCACTTTAGCACAGGCTTCTCAGTATGAAGTGGTTAGATACAACTGTCATGAACCACTTCACTACAAAAATGCTCAAGTTGAATAAAATTGTTTAAGTAACTAGAAAAAAGCAGAAAAATATCCCTGGTCACCCCCTCCCCCTCCTCTCCTCGACTTTATTCACATACAGTCTAGTCACACTCCTCCATTCTCCCCACATAGTGATAGAAATGTTCCATATTCATCCCAGGTATGGTAGTTGGGGAGGTGCGATGGTGGAGTGCCGGGCTGGGTGTGTGTCTGCAGCGATGTTCCCATACACAGGCAGTGGCAACAGACCAAGCCAGACCCTCAGCTCCACGCACTTCAGTAACCAACCCTGTGAGCACCTGTGGTATCATGGTTTAGTTGTACAGCCAGTCCATATTCTTACCCTGGATGTGTTACTATATATCATAACTGTTTCCGTACAGTTGGTGCTGTAATTTGTGGGAAACAATAGATCAATTTTTTAGGTAAGTAACAATGGAACTTTATTAGCCTGTTTTTTGTAATATACTGTGGTCTCAATAACAAAGAAAGTATCCAAAATGGTTACATAAAGTGGAAGCATACTGTAATGACATTGCATAATTATACCGGTGCTGTCAGGCAGTCCTCACATTAAAAGTCTTAGTTTTGAGTAATTAAAATTCTACTTTAGGTGAAGCAGCTTACAGTGAGAAATTTTTTTTTAGCATGTGACTGAAGAGTTGTAAGTAACGTACAGTTTTATACAGTGAACACTTACAGTACATCAGACTTTCATGAAGTGAATTTAAATGAAAGCTACATGAAGTAACTTGACAGACAAAATTTTGAGAGTCGTCACACCACAGACCACTTCAGCTTGTGGTACACCATAGAGCCGGACACAGTAAAGCACCTACAGTATTCAGCCTGTGTGGTATTCCTTATACAGTGCTCGTCAGAAGTATGGGGCGCCCTGCGTCCCTCCTGAGAAACAAACCTTTCAACATTGAAAAAACATATAAATAATGCATTTTATTTACCTTTAGTGCTTCGTAGGGTAGCCTTTACGTTTCTTCACGGACCTGAGACATCTTGGAAATGAAAGGACGAGGCTCCTGAGGTGCTGGAGGGGTATTTTGTCCCAGGAGTCACGAATGGCGGCTTCCAGCTTAGGCAGAGAGCTCACGTCCTTCCCTTGGAGACTCTTCTTTACGACGTACCAAAGGTTTTCAATCGGGTTGAGGTCTGGGCTATTTCCTGGCCAGTCTGTCATGAATGATACCTCGCAGTCACGAAGTCAATTGGTGACCGATTTGGCCTTGTGAGCAGGTGCACTGTCCTGCTGAAACACTCGTGCACCTGTTAGCTCGAAGGAGTCTGGTAAATGATCACACAGAAGCTCCAGGTAAACATCCTGATTCACTCTGAGGTTCTTGGGAAGTACAACAAGCTTCCCCAAACCCTTCCCTGAGAAACAACCCCATACCATGAGTGAATCAGGATGTTTAACTGTGCTTTCTACATACCGTGGGTCAAGTGGGTCACTACCTTTGCATGCTCCTCTGTTACAGGTAACACTAAATGTTGCCTCATCAGACCACAACACTGACAACCATTGCTCCTCACCTCAATTTAGATATTTATTAGCAAAGGCAAGCCTATGAATTCTCTGGCTGCTAGAGAGAAGAGGCTTTTTCACAGGCCTGTGACTTGTGTAACCAAGCTCATGCACCCTACGAGACACTGTTCTCACTGACACCTCACCAAACACTTCCAGGTTGCTCTCCTTAATTTTCCTTGCACTCACACAAGGATTAAACTCCACTGCACGTTTTAAAACATTAACAGACCTTGGGGAAGTTTTCCTAGGCCTACCAGACCTCGGTTTCTTTGTGGGAACTTCGCCACCATTTTCCTCCCAAAACCGCGCACACCAACGACGCATTGTCGATCGTGCCACACCAACCAATTCACTAATTTCCTTTGTGTGGTGGCCTGCCTCCTTTAGAGCAATGATCTGGGATATGATTTCACTCGATAGTTCACGGGTAGGTGCCATAACAAAGTTTTAAAAGGCCAAAACACTGCGGGACACTCGGTAAAAAATGGCGCAATTTGAGAGGGACACTCGGCGGAGTTTCTCTCTCTCAGGCAGCCCGTGGGCGACTGAGGCGGGAACCAACCAGCGCGTCAGAAGGCCTCAGGCTACCGTGACGTCATGCTCGGAGCTCAAACTTATGGCTCAATTCTTACCCCCAAAAATGGGTGATTCTTTTTGGGCCATAAGTATTGCGCGCCCGGCGGACAACGCTGAATACTTCTGACGAGCACTGTATGTACCCTGGGTTATGTCAGACCTGTTTTATTCTTAATTATGTCCAGATGATTTTATTCATCTTTGGAGATACTGTATTTTGAACTGGAGGGTTTAGATGTAGCCTTTTTTATGTATTCATTGCCAGAGGTTTCCCCTGAACAGAAAAAAAAAAAAAAAAGTCATTCTTACGTAGTACTAACAAGAATGGAAATAACATCTTCGGGTGTCAGGAAATAGTGTAGGTGTTTATTTGATGGATAGTTAATAATAAGATAGCTTTAAATCCAGACAAACTTAATTTCCAGAGCCAACATACCACCGATCACCGTGGTCTGTGGTACACCCTAGAGCCAGACACAGTAAAGCGACTATTCAGCCCAGGTGGCATCCCTCGTCAGTACTCTGGGTTGTGCCGCACCTTTGGCGAGACCTGCCTTATGGTACGCCAGCCGGCTGTCACCACCATTGACTACATCAAGAGATCAAACCTCACCCTGCCACCCAATAAGTTTATGCTCTGTATCCTTTAAGTGGAGGAACATTGTAATTGTTTAACAGTGATATCATTTTATTTAATGTAAGTACAGACAGTGTATCCCATTCGTGTTGCCTACTTGTCAGCCAATGGGTTGGCAGAGGGTTAGTGCCCCTCCCCATAAAACATTTAAGTCAGAAACAAATGACCACCCCATATGGGATTATGGTGTCTGGCAATAGATAGATAGATTTATGGCTGTATAATATAACTTTACCATGTCAAAATCCCAACTCCATCCCACAGGTAACTTATTATTTGTTTTGAAGTTGTGAGCCATGAGTTTGAGGGTTTTGTTGATGTGTTTATTATGTGGTGCATTTGGACAGTTTCACATACTTCCTCTTTCTGTGTGTCTGGACCTTACGTCAATGCACCTTTTAGGTGGGAAGCAGGTTGGGATGATGATGATGCTGATAGGGTTGATGTACCTACCGTATGTATACATACTTACATGTTTACCTCATCCCATGTCACTCAAAATTATGGCCACAATGATACTGATGATGATCAAGAAGTTTGCCTTTTCTTTTCTTTGTTTCTAAATCCTTCCTCATGTTATATCTTAGGTGGGAAAAATGGTTGTGGTAGTTATTGTGATGATGATGATTATGGTGATATAATGTTGGAGCCTTTATAAATGATACAGTATGATATATGGTACTGTTTTTGTTGTTGTTTGGTCCTTAACCCTCTGTGTTAGATGGTGAAGCTGGTGTGGGCAAGACTATGTCCCTGGTCCACATCACACACTTCTTGGCAGAGGATGGCTGGATCCTGCTACATGTTGCACTTGGTTAGTAACTCCTGTACTCTTGAAGGCAGTAATTGGTTGCTCCCTAGCAGAGCAAGGGCCAGTGAACTTCCTATTAACTCAAAGGCAAGGCAAGGTCAGAAAGAGGGCAATGATATTGATGAGTTCCCTGTAAGATGATAGGGAAGATAAAAGATTATTAAATGGCACAGGGTTCTTTCTGCTTGGAGGGATACCATTTATTGCTTTTGTCTGTACTTCACCCATTCTGTAGGAGAGAATCTTCTAAACCAGATAAAAATGTTTTCAGTAGCCAGAATAAATAGGGAAGGTGTTCTAAAATAGATGGTTATACAACAGGATGGGTAGCAGTTTTGCAGTGTTTCAAAAAGTAGATGAGCAAAATTATTCACTACAAAAGGAACTCCCTGTTGCTGTAATTTACTCCCTTGCTCTTTCATTTATTTATGTGTCTGGTAGAATACACTGGGTTTGCCATTTTTAAGAATGTACCAATGTGAGCAAAAGTTAGCTGACAGTTCCCTATCAACATTATGTTTAGAGGCTGTTGTTATTCCTCTCTGAACATAGGAGTATCTTGCCAGCTCATACTGTACTTTTCTGTTGTGGATGATGATGGATGGACTTCATATTGTTTTCTGTCCCATACACAAATATGTAATAATATTGTTACATCACCATACCGGACAGGGAAGCATTGGTGAACTGTCAACTGTGATAATATACTGGCCCATCCTATTCTACAAAAATAATATGATACTGAATTACTGTATGGTGTTAAAAAATTCACCCTTCTATATAGACCCCAATATCATCTTGTTGTCCTCTCTGTCAGCTCCCCAGTGGCGTCGAGGGTTCCGAGAAGTAGCAGCGTCTTCAACTGTCCCTGACCTCTATGACCACCACTTTGAGGCTGTTGTGTGGCTACAGCAGTTCAAATCACAGAATGCTGACCTTCTATCAGAACTCCAGGTAAGTGTAATTTAGTTTGTCCTTTATTATTATTATTATTATTATTATTATTATTATTATTTATTATTATTATTATTATTGTTAGTGGTAATAGCACAGTAAAATTTTGTATTTATTTTTACCGGGTATTGCAATGATGATGATGATAATAATAATAGTGATAGTTTTTCTGGACCTCACTCTGCCCTTGGATGGGAAAGGAGATCCGGATGATGATGACGATGATGTTGATGTTTTTCTGGATCATACCTCAAACCTCTTCATCCACATTTATTCAGTGAGAATTGATTGTATGACAATGATGATGACAGCAATGGTGAACTAAAAGTATTGTGTATTTTTCAGCTTACAACTAGTGAACGTTACGAATGGTCACGACGGGAGACCACAGAGGCTGGGGAGCCGCTGGTTGCCCTAGTAGACCTGGGCATTGCCAGGGCACGTTTTGCCTCTGCCTGTGTCATGGGCATCACCACTGAACTAAAGCGCTATGCCTCTCAATCCAGGTTAGACCAAGTTATGATAATTCCCACTTGGCTTTGTTCTTGCAATGCCTAGATTCTTTTAGAAAGCTGCTATTTAGCCTTGTTGACCAGGGCATTGCCAGGACTTGCTTTAATTCAGCCTGTCATTGGACATCACTGTGGAAATGAAATGCTATGCAACTCAGTCCAGGTTAGACAATAGTTCATTCCAGCTTAGAGTTACACTCAGCCATGACTCACAGTCATCTACACTGGCCCATACTCCCTGACCGTAGCTCCAACATTGGTCCATTATTATTTTGATTTGCGATGGCAGAGCTGAGGGGTGGGATAAGACTGGAGTCATTGGTGTTGTGGTGAGGAGAGGTAGATTGAGATGATTTGGGGATGTAGAGAGTATGGGGGATGATAATTGGGTGCAGAAAGTGAGAAGTGGTAATGTTAGGGATAGGGTTGTTAGAGGTAGACTGAAAAAGACCTGGGATGAGGTCACTGAATAGGGAAGCTGCCAGAGCTCGAACAGCATGGAGAGCTCTCATTAGTTGACCAAGGCCGATGCATGCCAGCATGTTTGGAGCCACCAAAAACGAACGAACAAACGAAGTGGACTAATTATTGGTAATGGAGGTAGAATGAGGGTGTTTGTGAAGGTGTGGAAGGGTGTGAATTCAAGCACTATGCTGCACAATCAAGGCCAGGCATTAGGAATGGTGTTAGAGAGAGAGAGAGAATAGTAAGTCCAGTCCATTAACCCTCATCTCTCTCCCCACAGGTGTAAGGTAGCGCTAATAATCGACGGCATCAACACATTTTTCTGTAACAAGTCGCGGTTCCGGCTGGAGGATCGATCATTTCTGCCACCACAGAAGTTCACACTCTACCGCGCCTTCTCACAGTTCTTTACCATGGATTGGGTGAGTAGAGAGAGAGAGAGAGAGAGAGAGAGAGAATCTACCTTTACCAAACCTAACCCTATTTTACTTTACCTTAACTATACTTCACCTAATCTAATCTGATCATCTCTCTCACAACTTGTCACTAGAACTTGACTCTTCTGCACCTTCTCACAACTCTTCTACTCATATGTGGTGAGATGAGCTTGTCCTCTCTTCGATTGAGGAAGCTCCTGAACACCCTTTCCCTAGTGATTTGTTTTTGAATATGGGTGGTGAATATCCTTTTGTACATTATATATGCAGAGTATGGCAATATTGGAAGGATTTATGTAACATAGAATAGGACTGGATGTTATAATAAATAAATAGTTTAGGAAAAGGTGTTAGGGAGCTTCCTCAGCCAGTGTGAATACTGGCCATTGTGCTGTTAGCCATTATCTTTTATCAATACCTTTTTCCACCCTAACTTGGCCCAGATTTTTTTTGTTTTGTAGCTTACTTCATGTAGGTGGGTGACAGAACAAGAGAATACTGTGACACTTCACTCTTTACATAGCACTTCTTCATGACTATCATCATATGTTAGTGTTAATCTCTTACTCCAGTTCACCAGTCATGATGGGGAAAGGTTAGTTTTGGGCCAAGGCAGGATAGATCAACATTATCATTCCCATAATTACAGTATATCAGTCATTTAAGTACAAGAAGTTCAGGGTTATAAGAGAATCAAGGCTACAGAAGGATCAGAGCTATAAGATGATCAGGGTTATAAGGGGATCAAGGCTGTAAGAGGATCAGGGCTGTAAGGGATCAGGACTAAAAGAGGATCAGGGCTATAAGAGAATCAGGGTTACACGAGGATCAGAGCTATGAGACAATAAGGGCTATAAGAGAATCAGGGCCTCTGTCAGGGAGTTAAAACAAGCTCTAGATGTGTTGTTCTTGCTTCCTTTCAGACCAATGGGGTGATCGTTGGCAGTATTGATAAAAATGCCAATGATGGGGAACGCCGCAAATCTCACCTCCCACGCTATGTCCTGCGCCAGAAGGTTAGGATGCACATGCAGTATTATCTTCATTATTATTATTATTATTATTATTATTATTATTATCATTATTGTTGTCTTAAATGTGAGGACCAACTTGCCTAGCCCCTGGTTCCTATGCTCCTTATCGGGCAACAGGATTAGATGATGGATGGGTGGATGGATTATTGTTGTTACTTCTTATTATTTTCTCATTTTCATCATTATTTTCATAATTTTATGTCCTGTGCTGTTGGGAAGTAATTAGCTTGCTATTGCGCTCGGTTTAGCTCCCAGTTCATAGAAACATCAGCTATTCTGTGACTATTCTCAGTGTGAGGAATCCTTATGAGGAAGTGTGGCATTGTTTTTATGTCAGTGCATTTGTTCAGTGGCCTAGTTTCGGGCCCCATGAGATGTAATTGGGGATTTACTGTTACCATTTTTTTGTAGTTCATTTCCCCATTCCTTCCTTCATAGGGCTGGGAGACACTGGACCCATTTGTGCCAATCCTGGTGAGTGACTATGATGATGTTGAGATGCGGAGTGTTGTGGATTACTACCTGGACCGGCAGTGGTTACAGTGCCCTGATGTTGCCTCGGACACTGGTCGTGGGGAGTTGGCAGCACTCTCAAACCACAACCCTCTCTCTTTCATGCATATTTGCAAGGCTCTGTAATTTTCACAGGTAAATATGAGTCTGTTGAAGAATGTGTGTGAAGTATGTAGAGTGGATAGGATAAGAAACTGTGATTGATGAAAGATTTGGATTAAGGGAGTCTGTTGATAGTAGGGTAAATGAATGTGCTTAAAGGGTATGGTCATGCAGAGGGAATTGATGTAGGTAGGATGGTAGTAGTAGAAGTAGTAGTAGTAGTAGTACCAGTAGTAGTAGTAGTTGCGACCCCAGGCTCATCTGAATGTGAACCCAGTGGACTCCAGGAAAAATTACCCTCCTCCAGCAGCTCACCACCTCCTTTTGAGAGATAAGGAGGGAGATGAAGGACATTCGGATAACCATGCAGTGGGTCTGTTCATTGTTGTGGTGAAGTAGGTTTATGTTAGAGGCCTTGAAGGTGGGAGGTGGTATGGTAGGCCAAGAAGAAAATGTATAGATATAATACTGTAAATGAATGTGTGAGAATGCAAAGTATGAAAGTTAATGAAGTTGAGGGATGGAGAAGGGATTGAAGTGGTTGTTGAAGTATGTAGGGAGAAGCACATGCCAAGAGTTTGCAGAGTGTAATGTATTATTACCTGTATTAGCATTAGGTTTAGTTCCCTGATGTTGCCCCGCACATTGGTCATAGGACGTTGGCTGCACTGTCACAACCCTCACTTTCATGAATGTCTGCAAGGCTCCTAAAGTTTGTTCATTCATTCATAAAGGCTCTAGCATGCTTTAATATGTTGCCCTTAGTCACTTAATGGTATTTCTCCTTGTTGCTCATTAATGGTATTTCTCCTTGTTGCTCAATGGTATTTCTCCTTGTTGCTCAATAATGGTATTTCTCCTTGTTGCTCAATAATGGTATTTCTCCTTGTTGCTCAATAATGGTATTTCTCCTTGTTGCTCAATCTCTAACTGTTCAATCCTTTATCCCTGGGATCATGCTGTATGATCTTGTCCCAAGACTTTCTTCATTTTCCACATAGCCAACCATCTCAGGGTATGGTACTTCCCATGATGTTAATGAGAATATCTTTATGGCACTGAAAACCCTGTGCTGGTAGTAAGTGTAATTAGAATGATGATAATGTCAGGTTCTGCAGCTCATGTTTTTATTGAATATGATTTTTTCTTTTTTACAGATTGTGTTGCATCAGGTAATGTGTGAGTAGCACTAGAAAGCTGCCCTATATATTGTATTTTCATTGTTGAATTTGTGTACGTATATTGAAATGATTATCAGCAGTAAATTATATTGTTAGATGTGACAACAGAACATACTGTTACTTTTGCTATGATATGCCATACTTTTTAAAACAGCAGTGAAAAGTGGATAGATGAAATTTGTTTATTGTTAACCATGCTGATAGGTATACTGTAGGTAGTCAGCAGGTAAATATTGTTTTTATAGAGTTAGCTATGTACTTTTTATGCAACTTGCATTCTAATGTATTATTGTTATTATTATTTTTGTTATTATTATTATTATTTTTTTAGGGCATTTTGTTTGACATGTGGGAAGTCTTATAGTGTTCTGTATATATTTGCAGTGCTGTATTGTTCTGTCTGTCATGTCTTTGTATTGCTGTTGATTTTGTTTTTTATACGAGAGAAGAAGGTATAATAGTATATTCATGGTTTTATTTATTTATTTATTTCAGGATTACTAGATACACAGTACAGCAGTATGTGGAGTGATATAGTTAAAGTTCTCTTTAATCACACCTCGTGGTAACAAGCCTTACATATTTTGCTGTTTGTATCTATAAGTACTCTATTTCCATTTGTATAGTATTTTGTAATAAAGTATGTACAGTATTTGTTGATATTGAAATCAAGAAATATTTTGACCTTAAAATAGTATGTAATGTAGGCTAAAATAACTAAATAGTTACTTATACCTGTACTGTATCTTAAATATTTATTATAGGTATTTTCATGCACATCACAGGGAGTTTTTATGGTAGAAATGTTAGAAAGGGCATGAAAGAGAGAGAGAGAGAGAGAGTGCTGAGAGTTATGCTCGTGAGGTGGTCCGTGTTCCGAAGGTTTGAATGATGTGTAAATCATTGTTTTGCCCATTTCATTATGTTCTGAATATGAGTAGTAGTATGGCACATCATTTTAATCCATTCACATTCTCTTTTCTTCTCTTGACAAAGGAAGTGTGCAGTAAGCAGAGTTGATAGCAGAATGTGGAGACAGCTGATAGTGTAATGAGGGTATGCTTTTTACAGTTATTTAGTTAGTTTCTTATGCAGTGTATTCAGTTACCTATACCTGTAGTTAGTTCTTCATGCAGTCTTTAGGTATGTAGTTATTTATCTGTGACATTTTTATTTGTTACTTCTACGTACATTTTATAGTTTTATTTTGTGCAATTTATACAGTTATGGTTAGTTTTTTATACAATTTTTAGTTTTATTATTAGTTCTTTATGCAATTTTTAGTTTTATAGCTTGTCATGTAATTTTTAGTCTTTTAATTAGTTCCTTATGGAGTTTTTAGCTATGTAGTTAGTTCTGTATTCATTTTTTACATTTATATAGTTAGTTTTTTATGCAATTTTTAGTTCTATATTTACTTTATGCAATTTTTAGTCTTATAATTAGTTCTTTATGAAGTTTTTAGCTATGTAGTTAGTTCTGTATTCATTTTTTACATTTATATAGTTAGTTTTTTATGCAGTTTTTAGTTCTATATTGACTTTATTCAATTTATAGTTCCATACTTGGTTCTCTATGCACTTTTGGTAATGGTGGTCATATTACTACCAGAAACACATTATTACGAAGTTAAGTACCACATATACTGAACCTTCTCGGTGCTGTTTTTACAATACCAAGGAGATGAGAAATTTTGACACCGGAAGCACATAATCCTGCCTTGTGAAGAATTGTAGATGGAAAGTTCTATTAGCTTGGGACAGTTCCTTTTGTAATCACTTCTAATGCCTGAAGTGGTTTTGAAGGCTTTTCTATAGTGGTGGCACCAGATTCATATGATACAAGTGAAGAATGGGTTTTTAGCCACGCAGAAACCTGTTTTCACTCTGGTTTAATGAATTGCTTTGTGCACATAATCGGAAACTTAACGTGAAGAGAAAAATTATTATTATTATTATTATTATTATTATTATTACAACAACTACTGCTACTACTACTGTTACTATTATTATTGTTATTACATTGCTATTATTATTATTATGTGTTGTCAGTTTTTTTCGTAATCGTTATTGTTGGATATGCTTGGATTGAGAAGTCCTACAGCACATAGATAGTCAGGTGCTTCGATCAGGGTGAACCATAGATCCAGCTTACCTTATCCTTTTGAATTTTTTGGCCCTGTGCCAATTGTGTCTGTGCCAGATTCAGCCGGGTGCACATAGAGCGTGCCGTCGCTCAGCGATATCTGTACTTAATCAGCCCCTGTACACTAAATTTTTATGGTAGGTTAATGAAAGTGGTACCATTTTAAAGCTGAATAGTTGCTCTTTGTTGTTGTATGGTTGAAAAAGGTAAATACGATAGCTAAAAGGCTAATAGGATGAGTAGGAGTTAGCTGAAAAGAAAAAATTGCACACCCTTCCATGGAAAAATATCTATAAAAGAATAAAGTATTCGAGTTACATGAAATTTGATAGCACCATGTCAGTCTACAGTTTCCCTTTCTATTGATATATAGGTTATGGCAGTTCATGTTAGTTGTCACAGAAAAAAGTGAAAGCTCTTGCTGTCACGCTGGCAAATATCCATGCTGGTAATACCGATATTATTCATGGTTAAAACCTGTTTACTGTATTATGCATATCTATCTGATGTACTCATCACTGTAAAAACAAATAGTTGGAAAAAGATAAACAGGATAGTGTATGTGGAACAAGGCCAGATAGAAGAAGGAAAACATGCAAAAAAAAAATATTGTATGACTCATATTCAAGTCATTAGAATCTCAACGGTTGGATTTATGTTGACGCAAAATCACGTCATTGGAATCTCACAGGGTTGATATGGTGTTGTCTGCTATGTGAATGTATAACAGTGTGAACTTATGTATGTGTGGTGTTGTGTGTTGAATGAGAGTACACGTGTCATATTTAGAGTTAGGTCATCCATTTTTGCATGCGAGTGATACGCTGTAATCATCATCATCCGGACCTCCTTAGAGCAGGGTGAGGAGTAGCAACATCCAGACAGCCCAGGTTTGCCCAATCCAATGGGCCACGCTTCCATTCACTCATCATTCAAGCCCCCGGAATCCTGGCTGTATCTGATACAGCAAAAACTTTCACCATGTTCCGTAGCTTCACATAAACGTATCTGCTAGAGTCAATCCGAACGCTGTCATGTTAAAAAGGGGTGCCAGATCAATGTAATATCTTCTGTATTATCTTCTACAACAGTACATTTGTTCTTCACCTGTCATGCATTCTTTGAACTCTCGTGTTGTTGAAGTTGTAATACACCCAAGAATTTCAATAGGGTAACAGCAGATGGTTTGGTTAAGCTAAAGGAGGTTTTAGCAAAGTGTTAAGAGAAAATATTTTAGTGAGGTTTTTGTTGTGGCCTCAGCGTCATCTGAATGTGAACCTAGTGGACTACAGGTTGAGGTTGCCCTTCAGCAGTCCACCATCCTCCCATTTGGGGGATATGGGTGGGGTTAAGGCATGTTTGTATGACCAGGTAGTTGAGTCACTTATAGTTGGTGTGTTTTCATTAGAGGGAACTTGATCAATCACATAAATATTCAGTCTTGGTTGCACAAAATTCAGTGAGACTTGGTTATGAGATAGAATTGAGTCTCTTTGGTTACTAAGCAGATAAGCCCTTTTTTCTGACCATACCACTATTGAACAAGCTAAAAAGGGTCAGGGATATTTATTATAGAGAAAATGCACTATACTGTAGTGTAGTTGTACTGGTTCCAACACAGGAAGGCGTCCCTCTCTGGCACATTAAGTGAAGTACAGGTGATAAATAAAACAACTTACTTCTGACTTTATAGCAACTTTATACTAAATTATTGTCAGCTTTAGGGTAAAAAAGATGCTAATACATCAGCGGTTTGACCCCATCACTACGAGTACTGTACATTTTATCATCATCATCATTATCATCCGGATCTCCTTTCCCACCCTAGGGCAGGATTCACAGCACTATATTCTGCAACCAGTATGTGCTTTTATTTAGGTTAGGAGAAAACTCTCTTAATGAAATGTTTAGAAAGTTTCCATCACCCTATTTTCTCTGATTAATTTGTTTTTATTTTTGCATCCAGTAAGATGATATTTAACATAGTGGAGACTCATAGTGAAGAGGCTATTAGTAAAACATCTTAAATCAGGGTTTTGTATCATTAATCATCATCATCATTATCCTCCTCCTCCTCCTCCTCCTCATCATCATCATCATGATCATCATCATCATCATCATCATCATCATCATCATCATCATCATCATCATCATCATCATCATCATCAATCATATACTGGGCTTGAAAGGGTTAGCTGGGAAGAAGAAGAAGATTTTGATAATACTCTTACTGTTGTCATATACGTATATTTACTAAGAGATTTTTTTTAACTGGAGGGGTTAGATATAGCCTCCTTTAATCCATTTAGTACAAGATTTCATTTTTTAAAGCCAAATACAGGGTCTTAATTTTTTTTCTTTCTTTTTTTAGTAACTTGAGGAGGTTATTTTATCGCCAGTTTTCAGTCAGACATTTTATATCAACATAGGCCCAACTCTTAGCAATTATGGAGCTAGAGTTACTATACCCATTTCACATTAACTTGGCCCAAATCACCCTCTCTCTCTCTCTCTCTCTCTCAAATGTTTGGTCGTAACAGTGGATTATCACTAGAATACAATGTTAGTCATGAAGTGCTATGGCAAGGATGTAGAGCTGTAGTATTGTCTTATGCTGCAATTGAACTATGTGAAATTAGCTCCAAGTGGACAAAATTTGGGTCAGGTTAGAGTAAAAAGAGTATAGTTACCTTTATGGGTAAATTATGAATGATATCTATTTCTCCCATAATTCATTTGTAATTGCCACCGAACTTCTGTTGGCTATAACGGATAGTGGTTGTTAAATGGGGTGCAGTGGGTAACAATACATGTTTCCTACCATTTATACTCTGTTCTGTTCTGAAATTGCCCTCTCCCCATTGTGATTGCTGAGTTGTAATAACAGACCATAGTACAGTACTGTACTAGTCATGAAGAAGTGCTATGACAAGAATATGATATACACTGCCAAAGAGGAAAATTATGGGCCAAGTTTGTGCAAAATTGTTATACAGTAGGTTAATTATTGTTATGCAGCAGTTTAATTGTTATACAGCAGTTTAATTATTATACAGTAGTTTAAGTCTTTAGTACAGCACTAGAATATGCTGTTGTACTCATTTATTTTGCAACACATGCTTGATATCCCACCTTGGGGGGACAGGCGGACCTTTGGATATTACTGACTTGACTTTAACGAACCTAGCTTTCCTCCAATTAGTCTGTTATAGTGAGGGTCTACTGTAATGTCCTTAGGTAGAGGAGGTAAATATGGGGTAGGTAGGATCTGGAATCAAGAGAGAGAAAGCATAAAAGTCAGATGATTACCTATAATAGGGCAGTACTGTACATTATTAGGGTGAAGCTTAGGGTTATGTAATCACAATATTATATAGGCAGTGGGGAAACAGTGTCAGTAAAGATTGGGATGATATACAGACATAGACAGGTAGTGGCTGGCATTAACAAATATTACATTCTTGGTAAAAAAAAAAAAATAATAATAATAATATATCTATCTACCTATCTATTGCCAGATGCCTCATTCCCCTAAGGGGTGGCCACAAACAAATCGACTCCATGTCACCCTGTTCCCCACCATTTCACTGCCTTTCTCTCAGCTCACACCCCCCTCTCTCATATACCTTACCACTGCATCCCTCCATCTCATCCTCAGCCTCCCCATCCCTCTCCCCCTCACTCACATACACTCTCCTTGTCAGTCTCTCACTCTCCATCCTCTCCACAGGGCCAAAAAAATAATCCACTTTTTTTTTTTTTTTTTTTTTTTTTTTTTGAGCCTCATTTGAACAGCTCGTATTATATCGTTCGTAAAAAAAGAAAAGAAAAGAAAGAAAAACTACGGGTTAAATGAAAGTTAAATATTATTGTGCTCTTTTTAAACCTTCACTCGTATTGCAGTTAGGAAAAAAATTAATTAAATAGATCAGGTTTGGTTGTATTAGAAAAAAATTTGGGTAGTTGCTTAGGTTTGGTTGTACAGTATTGGAGAGGGAACATAGGTTAGGTTTGGATGTATTAAAAGAAAAAAATTGTATGTTAGGTTTTAAGTTGGGTAGGCTTGATTTTTGGTTTGGGGTTAGGGGTATAGTTTTTCTAGAGTATAAGAAATGAAGGGGGACAAATAACATATCTGTACACATAGAGAAAATATCTGTCTACCTATCTACAGTATTGCCCGATGCCTTAATCCCACAAAGGGTGACTGCAGACAAAATGCCTCCAAGTTGCTCTGTCACCCACCATTTGACTGCCCTCCCCCAGCTCATTTCCCCCTTCCTTGTATACCTCTCAACTCCATCCCTCCAACTCATCCTCAGTCTCCCCCTCCCTCTCCATCCCTCCACTTCACCTACATGTACCATCTTAGTCAGTCTTTCATTCTCCATTCTCTCCACATGTCCAATATATACAGTATGTTAATGCCAACTGTGCTTTGCCTTTTCTGTATACAGGGCACTGGGATAGAAGTGACAAATACCTGAATATTTACAGTATTTAAAATTTACATACTGTTTCTGATGGAATTCCTTAACTGGCCCTCCAAATTTAGTGATATAGGTCTTTAAAAAAAAAAAAAAGGCATAGTTTTACCCCTTCAAACTGGGGACATTTTATATTTTATTTTTGCTACCTGTAGAAGATTATATTTAGCTTAGATTTTGAACTGGATGGGGTAGATACAGGTCCGTATTTTCATCGGTTCAGGAATCTCCCTAGCACCTCTTCCTTAGTGGTTTATTTTATGGATATGCCTGGTTAATATCAATTGGTGTGTAATTTGTGCTGAGTATGGTGATATTGGAATGATTTAAATGATACAGAAGAGGACACTGAGAAGCAGCCTAATAAGCAAAATAAATAGTTTAGGAAGAGGTGTTGGGGAGCTTCCATAACTGATTAGAATGTGGGCCACAGTCTTCATTTTCCCCTTCACTGCAAGACGCCTCCAAAGCTCAGTACAATTGTCTAGAGGTAGCAAGAAGAAACCACACAGGGTCTCATATTCTTGTCATTTAAGGAAGCTTCCTAACACCTCTTCCTAAGCAATTTATTTCTGGTTATGATCAGTTAATATCCTCAGTATGTTATTTATGCAGAGTATGACAATATTAGAAGGATTTATGTAACACACATGAGGACATTAAAGTATAACACACACAATAAATCACTTAGAGAAAGGAGTTAGGGAGCATCCTTAATAGACGAGAATACGAGGCAAGAACATGATCAGATTCAAGGGTTAATGATGATGAAGATAATGAAAATGGTGATGAGAATGATGATGATGGTTGTGTTAGTGTAGTTGATAAAAGAATAGTCCATATCCTTTAATATTCTTTATCTTGAAAATGGGGTTTGGCAGAGTTATTCCATGTTGTAAGTTACCTGCTTTTGATGTGCTGTTGCAGTGAAGTCAGAAAGTTGTATTTCTGTCCTTGAAGCTGTGTTGCTAGTTCACCCCAGTTTTAAGTACTGTATGTTGTATGTGCTACTTAGAGGATATGATTAGTGTGGGGGATGTAGCAGATGCTCAGTTCCAAGAGTCTTAAGTTATTGTTGTTGGTGTTACTCTACCCCAATCTGGTTGGCTGAGCAGACCTATTGACCACAAGCAAGCAGCCACCTTCCTGTGGCAGATAGTACCTTGCCAGGGTCAGAACAGGGTTGTTCCAAATGGTGAGGTGCTGGGAAAGAGTCTGGTTTCTGTTCTTTGTTGGTTAGAGTCACAGCTGGTTAGGAGGAATGCTAGAGCTGTTGCTTCTACTGCGTGTGAAAGGGAAATATTATGCTTCACACGTGCTTAGACTAATGGTAGTGAAACATGGGTAGTAAAGGAGAATGATGTTTGCAGAGTGTGCATAAGGAAATGAGTATGATGAGGTTGATATGTTGTGTCAGTGTGGGATGGAGCAACATGCGCAGATGATAACACTTGGGAATTGAGAGTGTTGGTGAGTTGATGCACTTTGATATGCAGAGTTTGGACTTATGAATGAGTGTGTGAGAATAACTGGCTGAATTGCTGTACAGATCTGATTGTGGAAGGAAAATGTAGGATGAAGTCTAGATAATGGACTTTGTGGTGAGACAGTTTGACTAGAATGCTGCAGGAGACTGTACAGTTGACTAGAATGCTGCAGGAGACTGTACAGCTTAGGAAGTAGCCATCAAGTGCATAAAGGCTGACTCATGCAAAATGTATATATGAATGTACAGTATGTATGTATTCTAGAACTAATTGTATGGAAAAGATATCTTGAAACATGCCTTGATTTACAATGAACCCTGCCTGTATTTGTCACTTCCCTTCCCAATCACCTCATAATTGCCCAAAGAAAGCCTTAGAGTTAGCTAATACAGTACAGTATATAGAAACTTAATATTATGTCCACTATGCTAACAGCTGCCGTCAGAGTCATTCCTCCTTTGCAGTTGGAATGAGTTGTCTTGACATATGTATGGGTACATTTATAGTGTAACCCCTTCAGTACGGTACAGTGATATCCTTTTCATTTCATTCTTTCTCACTTCCAGAATATTTACTAGGAATACAGTAGATTGTATTAGGGAGTTTGAACATTTTCTATTATATATTTTCCGCCTTTTGCACACATTGTTGCTACTGTCTTACAGTTTTATTTGGCACACAAACCTCTATCTAGCTTACAGTCTCCATTTACCTCTTTAATACAGTATTATCATTCTCATACTACTCTTACTACTCGTAGATTATTTTATTTAAACGTATCCTACCACCACACAGAAGTTAATACAATCTCTGGTTACCCTGCAGTACACTACCTTGTTTTATTCATGGAATTATCAGGCAGTTTTGCATTTTTTTCGTTTGTGTTATTATCAGATGCAGTTACATTTTATTCATTGTGCTGTGGTTATTTATTCAGTTTTACATTTCATTCATGGTATTGTTATACAGTTACAGGCAGTCCTGTTATACAAGTGGGATATGTTAATGGAGGACTGCTTGGATAGCGAAAACTTGTGAAAATAGGATTGCAAAAACTCATATAACTTAGTGAAAAGTAGAATCACGAAAACTTGTATAATGGAGTGAAAATTAGTCACCAAAACTCATACAACTTAGGGGAAAAATAGGGTTAGGTTAACTGATCTTGTTTGCATCTCCGAATTTGGGTCTAAATTCTCATATCATTGGTGTCTTGTGGATTGGATGCTCCTGTAACAGGACCCATATGTATTAATTTCCTTCATGCAATTTCCATACAGTTATTAATTTCATTCATGTAATTGTCAAAGTCCTTTTTCGTTTAACTTGTGCAATTGTCAATGTTATTCATTGTACAAGACCCTACGTACTGAAGAGGTTAATCTCACTAGCGATGATAAAATAACAATACTGATATATATAGATACTGGTACAGAAATGATCCATACATAATTGAGAAATGATGAAATGCTTATAGGTAATGAATTTTGATTACCTAGATGTCTCTTCATCTTCACAACGCATTGAAAAATAGTCAGGTTGTAATTCATTAACCCTTATACTTCAGTTGGTCATATTGTGTGGTGTCTCTCAGTGGAGGTTAGTTACTAAAATAATCCTGTATGTTTTGTATAATAGAAAAAAAATAAGTAAGTAGAAAATATTATACTTGATGAATTATATAACCACTATAATAACAAGTGTACAGGATAGGGATCAGGGGTGCCAGTTGCCTTTCGTATAATGCTGGTTTTATCTAAAATTTAATTCCCATAAATCAAAGCATGTCATTTTGCGCCCATTGAGTCTGATTATTTCGTGAAGTGTTGCATCGTGCTCTACTTTTGGTGGACCAAGGTGTTATCCGTACAGTATTTACACCATGGTTACCTGTTTATAGTCACCATATCGTATCATTTATCAAGGCTCCAACATGCTTGCATACATTGGCCTTGGTCACCTAATGGCAGCTGTCTACGCTGCTCAATCTTTGGCAGTGAAATTATTAATATGTTAGTCATTCTTCATTTTGTACACAATAAGTGGTCAGAGGGTTTATCACTAAAGCATTCTGAGCACCCTGTAGGTGACATTCAAAACCATTAATCAGTATCTCCTTCAGCAGACTTAAACCATGGGCCAGTGAACAGTTCATTCACTGTAAGGTGCAATAAATCCAAAAAATGGTGTGGGTGAGTTCACAGTGAGATGACGAGGAAGACAGTGGAAGTTGGTAGGCAATGTTGGTCCATGGCATATACCATTATCTGCTGGGGTGATACTGATTAACATCAGTCTGATGATGTACTGTGCTTTGTATTTTATTCTTGCTTTCCCCAAATGATTGTTTAGTATTCAGCTTTGGTAAAACTTTTTGAGCAGGAGGGGTTACATACAGCCTTCATTGACCCTCTCGCCATGAGGGTGGTCATCTTAGCTGAACAAAATCATGTGGTAGAAGTATGACTGAAATACAAAATCATGCCATCAGGTGGTGGTGGTTGTTGTTGGCACAACCCTGGTCTGTCTCACTGAGCAGACCTGTCAGCCATGGGCAAGCAACTGCTTCTGTGGGGCCATCCTATAGGTACAGTACAGTCCGTACACTGTGTACCCTCTGTGATAGGCAGTGCTTCACGAAAGTTGGACCAGGGCCCTTCCCATGGCAGGTGTAGGGAGATATGAGGTGGTTTGGCTTCTGGGTAGATGCCATAGCTGTTCCCCCTGGGGTGCTAGTGCCACTATGTGTAGGCTCCTCATCAGTGTCTATCCCTGAGCTGAAGGCCTTAATGCTTTCTTCTGTACCTCTGATCCCTAACATCCCCATGAAACAGTGTTAGAGTTGTGAGCTGAAAATTTTTGACAGGAAATTTGAATCCCTAATAATGCCAGTTAAAGTGTAAGGGTTAATACTTGGAAGCTCTTGTAGTTGATCCACACTGAGCAAATGAGAATGTCTGCCGCTAAGAAGTGATGCTGGTCCCTGTGCGTCATCACTATCATTATATCATCATCATCATCATCATCATCATCATCATCCTTCACTTTTTCCTCCTCCTCTTTGTCATTATCTCCACCTTTCATCTCTTCTTTCTCCTCTTCATAATTATCCTGTCAGTCCCAGTTTTCTCCACTCTGACATTGTGTTTGTTAGCCCAGTATTCAGTACAGCATTTAAATTTGAATATACAGGGTGATTTTAAAAATGTTATATGATGTGTAACTGCCAGTCCCATTTTACCCCGTTTCCATCTTCTTCTGTCTTTCTTTACTTCAGTCTTTCCTCGTCTTTCTGCCTATGGGTGACTTTACACTCCCTCTTCAGTCTTTCATTTCTTCATTCTTTCCTCTTCCTTCTGCCTGTGGGTGACTTTACACTGAGTGACAAGCCAAATGGTTTCCTGTACACCAGGAAACCATTTACTACCCTGGGTGGTAACCATATAACCAAATTTTGGCGCCTGATGGTTTAGTGGGTAATTATTGTGCTCCAATCGGATTGAGCCGGTGAAGGTTTATATCCAAGGGGTGGTTGGGGTTTATTGCTCACGTGATGCCACTCAGGGATGAGTGAGGTCAGTCACTCTCATCTTAAATGTCAGGACCAACTGCCTAGCCCCGGGCTCCTATGCATCTCGTGGGGCAACGTAGGATTGGATGATGGATGGATGGAGTGTAGGGGCCCAGTGTAGTCCAGAACATTCAAGGACTGGAGACTGACCTATGCCCTTGGTGGATTGTGCATGATAGAAAACCTCTGGCCATCTCTTGGACTTTAAATGTTGCACAGGGAACAGACTGTCAAGTGTTTGTCCATTGAGAGAGAGATTATATCAGTGGGGGGTTGGTTGCCTGGTATGGTGGTAAGAGCCAAGGTGTGCAGGCAAAGTGCTATTTCAGGTGACAGGTTTTTAGTTCACGACTTATTAGCAGTGGAAATAAAATATGAGTGTTAATTTTAAAGCGTATTAATACTGAAGTAAGGGAAGCAGTATCTGTATTGAGGATAGACCAATGTACAGTGCAGTAGTGATTTTAGTTTAATTTTTTTCACAGATCATAGTGGTATTAGCATTGTTGTTAGTCAGCCTGTGTAATTGATCAAGATTCTTGGCAGCCTCCCTGATCCATTTAAATCACGACATTTTAAAATCACCCTGTAATGTTGAGATTTCAAAATGATACCTCGGTTATTCCAAATTAGCTCTTATTTTGGGACCTTATTTGTTGTTAGCATTGTCAGACACTTCCCAGAGTACGTGTTAGCAAACCTTCAATCATTTTTGAATGGTCAGAGCTTCAGGCTGTCAAGATTGAACCAACACTGTGGTGAATTCTCTGCCCTCTTGCCATATCTCCAGTCACTCTTGCACGGCTAAATTTGTATTATATTTAGACTAAACCAACGTTGCCTATCAGTTGTCTTGGTGTCTTAGTTGTCGTCAGGGTTCTCAGTCCAGCGGCGATGCACAGCGGTGTAGAGGACCACAAACGCGTAGAGAGTCACTCCGGCAATCACCACCAGGATACAGGCAAACACTACACTCAAAAACCCTTCATCAATACCTGAAAGCAACAGATTGTGATGTAATGCAGCAGATGAATGCACTGGTTATTTCAGATACCGTGATGCCTTCTCACTGTGTGTATAAATTAGGCTGTTAGTTCCAGCATTACAATTTAACTCTTTTTTCCCGTCAAAAAGGTTGAAATATAAGCCTAAAACTGTAGTTGCGAATGTAAAAGTCACCTAAGTAAAAAAATGTCTGTCTAAACATCTATAGCCCTATGCCTTAATCCTGTTAGTGATGGCCACAAACAAATCGCCCTCCACGTTGCCCAGTCCTCTGCCATTTGGCCGCCCTTCTTTCAACTCCCACTCTGTTGAATATCTCTTCATTCCATCCCTCCAATAATCCTCTGTCTCCCCCTCCTCTCACCCACCACCTCACTTTCCTACACTCTTTTAGCCGTCTGTCATTCTCCATCCTCTTCACATGGCCAACCCATCTCAAAGTATTTCTCCCAGCACTTTCAATCACCAGTTGTAAGCATAAGAGTTGTGATAATTTGGGACAGTATTGGCTGCCTATTAGTTAAAGAATGTCAAAATATCTACATATTCATAAGGGCTTCTTTGAGATCATGTTATTTTGCTTTTTTTTTTTTTTTTTTTTTTTTTACCTGTAGTTCCAAGCCACCTTACTACATACCCTTGCACGTACCAGATTTTTCGTTGGCTGGTCTCTTCTTCACCAGCTCCTTCATATGCCGTAGTCTCTCCCGAAGCTCTTCCACATTTTCTTCTCCATCTTCGTCTCCCACACCTGTAGAGATTGTGAATTGTTAGAGAGAGAGAGAGAGAGAGAGAGAGAGAGAGAGATTACAAAGAAA
>NC_136964.1:9431595-9521595 GCF_032717465.1 Coenobita brevimanus
TAAGGAAGCCCCCTAACAACTTTTCTTTGGTGATTTATTTTGCTTACTACCTTACTGTCCTCTCGTGTTACTTAAGCATTCAGGTACCACCACCACCACCATCATCGTCATCATCATCATTAGTAACATACAAATTAATATTACCCAATCGTATCCAAAAATAAATCTCTAAGGAAGAGGTGTTAGGGAACCTCCTGACGAGAATACGGGGCTGAGACTTAGCAATATCTTAGGAATATTAGTAGCAACGAAATCTTCAGGGAGTGAATTTTCAAGCCAATTATTGTTTTAATCTCGAAATTTAACTGTCAGACTTTAAATAATCTGGATTTGAGACTTAGAAATGAAGGAGTAATACCATCTTAGGAATATTGGTAGCAACGAAATCTTCACTTGGCGATATTAAAAGTCCAAACGCCTCTTTAGTTGGCAGATCTAACCGTCAACCTCACGCATGCCCAGACTTTCTCTAAATGATGCTGAGACTTACTTGGGAGTGGTGTGGTGTGGTGTGGTGTGGCGAGGTGTGGTGGTGGTGGTGGTGTGCTTTGGCGGGTGGCGAGTGTATTTTGGCTCGCTGGCGCATGCTCCATATTGATTCAAAACAAGTATGGAGGAGGACCGAGCAGCTCCCTTTTATTTCCGTTTTATTTATTCCTTTTTCTGATGTCCGTTTTTGTACCTGGTCGTGTGTTAGTTGATTCTTTGCTATTTTTCTGTTGTCTGTTATTTTTCTTTTCTACACGTTTTCACTCATTATCCCTTAAATTTGACTTGCGGAATTGCAGATCCAACTTTCCCGCTACAGATTTGAATATGCAACCTTGTGGGTTTGTATTTTCTTGTAGCAATGTTATGGCTATTAAATAATGCGGTTATTGTTTAGATTGTAAAAAAAAAAAAAATGCGATTAAAACTTTCCGACTCAGTGAAAGTAGTATTTCTGCTTGGCGGGAAAACACGAAAAAATTTGCAACTGAATCTAGCCACGGTTAATTTAGCCACCGTTTATTAGGTTAGTGCACTGTACTGTAGGTTCCATGGGGTCTGCGTGTGTGTGATGTGTCCGGCTGAGGGCATAATCCCGGGTCACCCTTGGGCAAGGTGTAGCACCCGTTAGCCCACCAAAAAGGTAGTAGGTGGATGGTTACCATCGTCCCGGGAGGTACTACCATGGCAGTGACGTGGTAGCTGGCCTTGCACAACACTCCCAGGCGGGGAACTCAACCACATTTACCAAGTAGTCAAAGTCCGGGCTGAGACTACTACTCCTACATATCTCCTATACACAGCTCATCCTCTTGGGGGCTATGCCTCCTCCATTTTACCTGCACCTCGCCATGTGCAAGCACCCTGTTCCCACCCTGGCCAGGCGCTGCCTGCCACAGCAAGGCCCCTGCTTGATTGTGATCGATGGGTCTGCTCACCCACACACCGGGGTACAACAGCAGTGACATTTGGGTAGTTTATTTTTGCTGTCTCCAGACGGTTTTATTGGCCTTATAAAAGAGGTTGATGAAGTTTATAACCCGCCCAATTTGGGGAAAAAAGTAAATGGCGTGGAGAACAAGAATTAAATGGAAACTTCGTCACCGTGCTGAAGCGGTTAATTTCTTCAGTACTTAAGCTCGTTAAGAATAAATTAGTTTGAGAGGAGCGCAAAGAAAACGGAATATACGTTCTTGAGTAGATTTGTTTATTCTGCGATAAGTGAAGGAAACGAGAGAGAGAGAGAGAGAGCAGGTGTGTGTGTGTGTGTGTGTGTGTGTGTGTGTGTGTGTGTGTGTAGCTGTTTCTTTATCACAAATTGTTTTATGATTCAGTTTACCGTGAAGCAAATTGCGGAGGAAGAGGTTGGGAGGAGGAGGAGGAGGAGGAAGGGGAAGAGGAAGAGGAAGAGGAGAGTGGGGGGAAGAAACGGGATATATGAGGAAGAGGGAGGGAGGGAGGAAGAAAAATAAGAGGAGGAGGAGAAGGAAGAGGGGGGAAAGGGGCAAGAAAGGAATATATGAGGAAGGAGGAGGGAGGAAGAAAAATAAGAGGAGGGAGAAAGACGACGAGGAGGGAGGTAGTTATTATAATCTTTGTCACCCTCCACATTTACTTCCGTGTGTGTGTGTGTGTGTGTGTGTGTGTGTGTGTGTGTGTGTGTGTGTGTGTGTGTGTGTGTGAGAGAGAGAGAGAGAGAGAGAGAGAGAGAGAGAGAGAGAGAGACTTGTTCACGTAATTGCAAGTTTCACCTTTATAGGGAAAGTTGCCTAGAAAATTGTGTGTGTGTGTGTGTGTGTGTGTGTGTGTGTGTGTGTGTGTGCAGTAATAACTTGTTTACGTATAACAGCCATATGTGCGTGTAATGAGTGTGTGTGCGTGTGAAAGCAAGATGCAAGTCATGCAACCACTCTCAGGAAGATAAACACAATAACAACCTCTCTCTCTCTCTCTCTCTCTCTCTCTCTCTCTCTCTCTCTCTCTCTCTCTCAGGAAGCTAACCACAGTAACTAACCAATAAGCCATTCTCTCTCTCTCTCTCTCTCTCTCTCTCTCAGGAAGCTAACCACAATAACTAACCCATAAACCATTCTCTCTCTCTCTCTCTCTCTCTCTCTCTCTCTCTCTCTCTCTCTCTCTCTCTCTCTCTCTCTCTCTCTCTCTCTCTCACACACACACACACACACACACACACACACCTCCCGGTCGAGTTTAGATATGTATGTACAGTACAATATATGTCTATCTATCTATCTGTCTGTCTATCTATCTATCTATCTATCTATCTATCTATATATATCTATATATATATCTATATATATATATATATATATATATATATATATATATATATATGCATGTATGTATATGCACCACACCACACCACACAACACCATAGTGCCACCCCTCAACACCACACCACATTACCACACCATTCCACAGCACACTTCCACACCACATAACACCACACTTCCACACCACACCACACCACACCACACCAAAGCTCTCATTCCTAGGATCAACCACTTTTTAAATACAGAATCTGAACGGTAATTTGAAGTAGACGTGGCAGTTGACAGTTGTGCCCATTGCATCGCGTGAAGGTGCCTGGGCATATGAAAGCAGATGTCATTACTCAGCAACGACCCTGTGTATTTTAGCTTATACTGTTTGGGTTCATTATACGGCGGAGTTTTAGGTGTGTAGCTGATAGTAGTTAGTTAATAATAATAATAATAATAATAATGATGATGATAACAATAATGATATTGATAATAACAATGATAATGGTGGTGGTTGTGTTGGTGGTGGTGATGATTATAGTAGCAATAGTGGTAGTAGCAATAGTATTAGCGATGATTATAGTAGTAGTAGTAGTAGTGGTAGCAGTAGTAGTTATAGTAGTAGTAGGGGGAGGAGGAGGAGGAGTCATTTAGAGACCATTGCCTGAAGCTAAGATCATCCATGTGTAGGTTTGACGTGTGATGAAAATGGCTGGTCTTGTCAGAAGGATGTGTACTGTCGCACGATGACAAGCAATTTCCTCCTCCGCCACCGATGATTCTTAGTGATGTGAACAATATTCACAAAGATACTTAAGTTGAGAATTTGTATAGGTACCTTAAAATGGCTAAAGAATATGAAATGGTCTCCTGTAGGTTCGCCAGTAAACAGATTGGCTTTTTAGTGTTATCTTGAAGTTGGATCTGCTATCTTATTTTTGTTTTCTACTTGGATGGAATAATCTTACGGGCTTCATGCCTTTGGTTCCTTCTTCCTTGCATAAAAAAAAAAAAAAAATACGTGCCGTACAACTCCCAACCTTTTCAAAACCAATGGGAAGTAGAAAGCGCTCTCCAGTTAAATTTAAGAGTTACTGCTGTTTTGTTCTTTCCTACGTGACGGATACTTTTACGGTCTCATAGCTAATTCTGCGGTGTTGGTCTGCCCTGTTTCACAATCTCAGAGCTCATACCCCCGCCGACGCCAATACATTTAATATCCTGATCCATCTCTAAATCTGATCAACTCATCCATGGCCCACTGTCCACCTTTTCACCAAATTTAATTGAAATCCGATAACTTTTTGAAATACCCTGTGCACAAACCAACAAATTAACAGACACGGGTGAATACATAACCTCCCTCTTGCTTCGTTGGCGGGGGTAATAATTTGAAGGCAACAAAAGCTGATTTCAGATAAAGTTTATTTTTTTTTATTTATTTTTTTTTGATGGTGTAGATTTTTGTCATCACGGTCATTGCCATACGCGTACCTGCAGTATCCGTGACACCTCTTCCTTAGCGATTTATTTTCCAGACTTTTTTTTTTTTTTTTTTTTTTTTTTTTTTTTTTTTGTCGACATAGATTGCATGAATAGCACACGTGAATATATTAAAGGAGCAAAAGCAGGCTCATTGTGGTTGAGTAAGGAATCTTCCTAACTCTTCTTCCTTAGCGATTTATTTTTGGATATGTCTGGTTAATAGCCTTGTGTACGTTATTTATGCAGAGTATGGCCATATTGAAAGGATTTATGGAAGACAAGACAGTAAGATGTGATAAAATAAATCGCTTAGGAAAAGGTGTTAGGGTGGTTAATAGTTTTACCTAATTAATGCAGAGGATGGCAATGTTGAAACGATTTATAGAAGACAAGACAGTAACTTGTAATCAAAGTAAATCGCTTAGGAAAAGGTGTTAGGGTGGTTAATATTGATTTACCTAATTAATGTAGAGGATGGCAATATTGAAACGATTTATAGAAGACAGAAAAGGACAAAAAGCTATGATAATCAAAATAAATCGCTTAGGAAAAGGTGTTAGGGTCCTCAACCGTCTTCGTCTCGCTAGGGTTATCATCTATAGCGGTTTTTGTGAGGATGGGAGATTCCGGTGACAGTTACCCACGTCTCTCTCTCTCTCTCTCTCTCTCTCTCTCTCTCTCTCTCTCCTTGCAGATTACAGTTGAATACCTGTATGCTTCCTCCAATTATGTGTGTGTTTGTCTGTGTGTGTATGTGTTTGTGTGTGTGTGTGTGTGTGTGTGTGTGTGTGTGTGTGTGTGTGTGTGTGTGTGTGTGAAATAGATAGATAGATAGATAGAGAGAGAGAGAGAGAGAGAGAGAGAGAGAGAGGAAACTAGGGGGAAGATGGAGAGATTTGGAAGGTAGAAAGGAAGAGGGTAATATTGAAAGGTAGGAGAGAGAGAGAGAGAGAGAGAGAGGAATTAAGGGACGTAGAAGGGAGGGGAAGGAACGGGGGGAGAATGGAGGGAGGGAGGGAGGTAAAAATTGAAGGATAATAAGGAGGAAAGAGAGAGGGAGGTAGGGAGAAAGGGAGGGAAATGGAGGAAAGGAAGGGAGGAAGTGGAGGGACGGGAGGGAGGGAAAACTAATGGGAAAGAGTGAGGGAGGGAGGGAGGGTAGGGAGAAGGGGAGGGAATGGAGGAAAGGAAAGAGAAGGAGGGAGGGAGGGGAGGGGAAATTGATGGGTAGGAGTAAGGGAAGAGAGGGAGGGAGGGAAGGGGAGGGAAGGTAGAGATGGATGGGGAGCAAGTCCAGTGGCGTAGTTGTGGTTTGGATCGGAGTGTAGTAGGATGGGTGACTAGAAGCTCAGAGAGAGAGAGAGAGAGAGTATGAGGGAGGGTGAAGTGGTTGGAGAGAGAGCAAAATAGTGTATGAGGGAGGGTGATGTGGTTGGAGAGAGAGAGAGGGGGGGGGATAATTATAATGGACGGTGGTGCCACGGGAAGGATAGGTCCTAAATAAGTAGGGACAAATGCTAGAATACGTTAAAGCATGTTTTAAAATGGAATTGTATCACTATTTAAGGTGTCTTTCTCTTCGCTGCAATGTAGTATCACCCTCATTTATTTATTGTTTATTTCAGGTAATTTCAGTGCCGGGTGAAGATCGACAGACTGGAAGATAAAAAAAACTCCCGTCAAATAAAGGCAGAAATTAGTGTCGAACTGAGGTACGAATTTTGAAATATAAAAAGTCTAGTATTTATGTGATTCTGAAAACTGAAACCAGTGTCGAATTTGAACTGTGACGTGAATTTAGAAGTTTTTAAAAATTGTTAAATAGAAACATCAGTACCGAAGGCGAATAATAGTAATAATAATAATAATAATAATAATAATAATAATCCCGACCGTAAGTGTGATTCTGAAATTGCAAAAAAAAATATACCGTATATTAGAAAGGTGAATTTTGAGAGAGGAAAAATGAGTGTCGAATGGAGAGATACAGAGTTTGAAGATTGAAAATAAATAATTAATTAAAGGTGTCGATTACAGACGTGGTTTTTGAAACATGAAAAAATATATATGTCGAACTGAAGTATAGATTGTGAAGCTAAAATGCTGATTACAGGAGTGAATTTTGAAAGCAGAGTCGATTAAAGATACAGATTTTGTAACGATCCAAATACATCTGTCCTTTTTGCAGTAATTATCGTAAATTTGAGAGAGAGAGAGAGAGAGAGAGAGAGGACATTTAAATATTGGGTGCCAGGTTGAAGTGTGAGAGTGGTGAGATTTTGGCGGGGTGTGACTGAGTGGGTGTGGCCAAGAAGCTAATCACCATAACCACTAATTCTCACGCACTTAAGCACACGCATGCTTGTGGTGGTGACTGGTTTTGTGGTGACTGTTATAGTATGTTTTTAAATTCGTCTGGCGGTTTAAAATGTATAAATAAATGACGCTAATAACCGAAGAATTACTGTAGCTGATTTATTTTAACGACCCAAAATTCATGCCTGCTTATTTTACGTAGCTCAGTGGCAGAAAAGGACAATACTGTAGCTCTGCATCCTTTCTGTTGCACTTCTTCGTGACCAGCATCATATTCTAGTATTAATGTATTTCTTTAACTCAGCATTCAAGAGAGACATGTTAGTTTTAGGCCAAAGTAGAGTGAACAGAGAACAGAAACTTACTTTAACCCCTTGACATAATTGCAACGTATGAAAGGAGAAAATTTAAAATGGAAAGATAATGTTGAAGGACTAACTGAAGATTAATTTAAACTTTCAAACGTTCATTGCTGGATTATATTCGGCTCCAATGCTAAATAAATTCTGGAGGTAACAAGAAAAACTCTGAATAAGACTGTCGCTCTGATAAACTTCGTAAACATGGCGTCTTTAGCGGGATGGAGGATGTTGAGGGTGGTGGTATTAATTTTGACGTTTGTCGTGTGTGGTGGTGGTGGTATGTGTGGTGTGGAGCGTCATGCAATCCCGTGCAATGATGGGGCAGCGACATGCAATTCAGAACCGTCCCCAGTGCATGACGGGGTGAACGATTTGAAGCGACCGTACGCAGATTGTGAGAGGAATCTTAATGGCGGAGAGAAGGAAGAGTTTGAGGTGGAGAGAAGAGGTGAGAGACTGGAGAAAGAGCAGGTAGAGAGGAGAGAAGAGGGGAGAGGAGAAGAACTTAAGGGATGGGAGATGGAAGGAAGAGAAGATGACGAGGAAAACAAGAGGAAGGGAGAGGAAATGGAGAAACAGGCAAGAAGAAGTGGAGGGAAAACGGAAGAATTGGTGGAGGGAAAGGATCATACCAAAGAAGAATGCGGAGAATGGAGAGAAAACAGGAGGGAGGAAAGAGAAGCGGATGAGGGAGACGAAGAAGGAGGAAGGAAACAAGAGAAGACGAAGGAAGGAGACAGAAAGAAGGAAAATGAGACAACCGAAGAAGACAATGAAAGAAAATGGGCGCAAAAAAGAGAGAAAATGGGCCAAGAATTGAATCAAAACAGAGACCAAACAGAGAAAACGGATATAAACATAGAAAATAAATGGGAAACAAAACCAAATCGCGAAGGGGGCGGTGTTCTCATCCTCCACCCTATATTTTCTGGAAGCCACGAGCGAGTGTTGCGAAAAGTGGGCGAGACACTGGTCAGACGAGGCCACAGGGTCACGCAAATCAGGTTCCCGTCCTCCCTGACACAAGAGGTCAATTCTAGCGTCGAGGTCATCACGCTGAGGGTCAATAATAGTGATTTAAGGTGAGTAGTTGTGCCCTGGTGTACGGGGGGAGCAGACCCATCGAGTACAAGCAAGCAGGGGCCTTCCACATAGCGAGGTGCTGGTAAAATGGAAAATGAGCTGTGTATAGGAGGTATGTGTGCGTTAGATGGGTATTTTTTCTTTGTAATTATCTATATAAAGGATTGCGTGGTCTGGAATTTGTCGACTTTCGTTTTAGTCATGTCTGTCTTATCTATCTATCTGTCTGTCTGTCTATCTACCTGTCAGTTTATGTATCTTTATCTGCCAATAGGAGATCCATGACGGTGTGAACATATCAATACTAATACTGTTGTTAAACCTAAACGAGAGAGAGCGAGAGAGAGAGAGAGAGAGAGAGAGAGAGAGAGAGAGAGAGAGAAAGCGTATTTCAAAGTACTAGAGCGTGTATGAGAGAGAGAGGAAAGGGGGGTGGGGTGGCTCATGGGCCGTCAGCTTTCCGTGTCTAAAAACAATTAATCTTTACCACAGACGGGGATGTGGGTTATTGAAGGGGGCTTATACGGCTTACTTCCGCCTCTCTCTCTCTCTCTCTCTCATGATCCTTCTTCCCTATTAGTCCTTTCTCTCTCTCTCTCTCTCTCTCTCTCTCTCTCTCTCTCTCTCATATTCCTTACTTCTTCCCTGTGTATGTCCTTTCTCTCTCTCTCTCTCTCTCTCTCTCTCTCTCTCTCTCTCTCTCTCTCTCTCTCTCATATTCCTTACTTCTTCCCTGTTTATGTCTTTTTCTTTCTTTTTTTTTCTCTCATATTCCTTCCTTCATTGTGTCCTTTCCTTCTTTCCATTCATTCTTCATTTTCATTTTTTCTATCCTTTTCCTTCCTTCCTTCCTCATTTTCTCTCCTTTTCTTCCTTCCTTCCCCATTTTCTTCCTCTTATCCTCTTTCTTCCTTCATTCATTTCCCCTCATCCTTCCTTTCTTTACTTCCTTCCTTCCTCCTACGGTCATCTCTCTTCTTTCCTCTCTTCCCTCCTTCCATCCTTCCTTCCTCATTCCATCACTCCTATTCCTTCTTATCTCCCTCTTTCTTTCCCTATATCCGTGCATATTTATCTTTCTACTCTCTCTCTCTCTCTCTCTCTCTCTCTGTCACACACACACACACACACACACACACACACACACACACACACACACACACACACACCTGGTCATCGACTCTGGGTAATAACATCTGGTGAGCCGTAATAACAGCCGCATCAGTTATAATAATTCTGTCACCAGCACCGCTATCATTGTCAACATCAAACACCACCACCACCACCAACAACAACAACAACAATAGCAATACTAACAATGATGATGATGGTGATGGTTAATATAATAATAATAATAATAATAATAACTAATAATTATAATAGTAGTAGTAGTACGGTAGTTGTAGTAGTAATAGTAGTAGTAGTAGTAAGGCAGTTGTAGTAGTAGTAATAATAATAATAATAATAATAATTACTACTGTACTACTTCTGCTACTGCTATTACTGCTACTACTACAATAAATAATAATAATAATAAGACCAATGCTAATGTGTTGTTTATGTGTTTGTCTTATTGTGACGATTTGTGATTGTTATATAATTATGATTTCCAATTTATTTTTATAGTTGTTTGATAGGTTAGTATAATGTGATTTTAAATGGATAGATAGATGTAAGGATAGGTAGGTGGATGGATAGATGGGTAGAGGGATTGATAGATGGATAGATAAAGAGAGGTGTAGATAGATGATAGATAAAGAGGAGTAAATAGATGTACTGTAATGATAGAGGGATAGGCTGATAGAATAGGTAGATTTAATTATAGAGGGATAGACCGATAGATAGAGGAATAGATGTGTAATGATGGATAGATAGATAGAGAGGAATAGGCATGTAATGATCGTGATAGGTAGGTACAGATAGTTGGCTACGTAGATAGATAGATAGAGGGATAAAGATAGACTCAGATAGACGGATAGATAGAAGAATAAGTAAATGTAATGATATAGATACAGATATAGATAGATGGATATGTAGGTAGGTTATCAGACAGATAGATAAATAGAGATAGATGGATGGATTAGTAGGTATATAAATAGATAATTATTTTTTCTTCTGACAGGTTCCCTTACATAGATCGAGATGGGACCTTTTTACCCCCCACGGGCCTGCTATGGGACAGGCCAAGGCGGCAGTGGCAGGTTCGTTGCTGAGTAGGCACACTAACCCGTATTCTGGGCTGGCATGGGCTTCGTAGCACCTTTTTATGAGTGATTTATTTTCCATATTAGCTTAGTATTTTCTGATATAATTTTAATATTGTTATACCTTGCGTCAGGAACATGCCCTACTCTGTGCTACTTACACCAACATTACCCTACCTTACTCTACCCTGCCTTACTCTGCCCTACCCTACTTTACCCTTCCTTACCCTACCTTTCCATTCCCTACCCTACCTAACCCTACTTTCTCGTCATTCCAACCCATCCAACTGTACCCTACCCTACCCTACACTACTCTATCCTACCCTACCCTACCCTACCCTACCTTACCTTACCTTACCTTACCTTACCTTACCTTTCCATTCCGTATCCTACCCAACCATACCTTACCTTACCTTACTTTTCCCTACCCTACCCTCATTGCATCCCATCTAACTCTACCCAACCCCGCCCCACCCCTAACCCCATCACGACGTTGCAGCTGCCCTTAGACGTGTTCCGGATCATCGACGCTCACTGCCAAGCCCTACTGGGGGACGCCACACTCCTGCAGCGGCTGGGGCGGGTGAAATATTCGGTGGCCGTGGTGGATGTGATAAGCAATGAATGTTCCCTGGCACTTGCGCATATTCTGGATCTGCCCGTAATTGGCTTCTGGGGCTTCGCGTATCAGGGAGCAGAGGTATCGTAAAAGTTATTGGGAAAAATAATAGTTACCAAAATTCCATGATAATTTAAATGATACAAGCTTGCCAACAGTTACTTTCTTGGCCACCCACGTGAGGGAGCAGAGGTATCATAAAAGTTATTGGGAAAAAATAGTTACCAAAATTCCTTGATAAATGATGCAATCTTGGCAACAGTGCTTATTTTTTTGGCCAGGCACGTGAGATGGGTATGTTCCAGTCGCCAGCGTTAGTCCCGGCGTTCATGAGTGAGACCAGCTGCTATATGACGTTCACACAGCGCTTATGGAACACCCTAGTCACCATCGTAGAATCGCTCATTGCCACATACCACTTCCATGTTGTTGATTCTAACATAAAGGTGAGACTTGGAGTATAATGGCAATTTGATATTAAGAGTATTCTGTTTTTTAAAGTTAACATTGACTTAAAGCTTCCCACACCAGTACTACCCCACACACTCCCATCCCATCCTGCCTACTCTTGCCCACACCTTGTTGCCCTTTTTATTTATTTTATATTTTTGGGAAGGAGACTAGGCGTTATTTTTGTACTGTTAGGACGCTTACTAATACCTCTTCCTTACCGATTTATTTCTGACTCTGTTCCGTATATTCTTGTGTGTTATCCATGCAATCTATGTCGATATTGACACAAGAAGCAAACTAGGGGATATTAATGAGTTGTTTGGAAAATAAATAGTTAAAGGAGAGGTATTAGGGAGCTTCCTTACCCAACGAGAATTTGGTCTTGTTTTAAATATCCATGTAGTAAGTTTGATTTCTAACTTTGACCCTTTGAGTTCTGTATCGTATTTTGTATATTTCCGTCTCCAGTCACTTTATTCAGTTTGAGATTATTATTATTTTTTTAACTGGCATGAATAAACCCCCCAAAATTTTAGACATCCTTCCTGATTTACATAAACTCGTCCGGAAATACCAGGAATAAAATTAAATGGTTAAATCCCTCCTACAGAAGTTAGCACCGAGCAGCCCGGACAGCCGAACTCTTCTTGGGCGGGTTGAGGCTGTACTCGTCCACTCGCACTGGCTGGTGGACTGTCCGAAACTCCTACCGCCTAATGTCCAGTATGTTGGGTGTATCTCGTGTGGTTTACCCTCACCCCTGCCACCACATATCAACTCTTGGGTACGTATACATGCCCTTTCCTCACTTTCTTCTTTCTTTCCATGCTCTTCCGTCATTCTTTCCTTCATTCTTTCCTCTTTCTTCCGTCTGTGGGTGCCTCTACACTGAGTGACAAGCCAAATGGTTTCCTGTTCACCAGGATACCATTTACTACGCTGAGCGGTAAGCATGTAACCAGATTGTGGCACCTGGTGGTTTAGTGGGTAATTACGGCGCTCCAATTGGATTGAGCCGGTATAGGTTTATATCCAGGGGGTGGTTGGGGTTTATTGCTTACGTTATGCGACTCAGGGATGAGTGAGGCTGGTCACTCTTATCTTAAATGTCAAGACCAACTTGCCTAGCCCCGGGCTCCTACGCTCCTCATGGGGCAATGTAGGATTTGATGATGATGACAGCATCTGAAACAGTTACCGTCCACATTTATCTGAAACTGGTGCCGTTTAGATTATCCAAAGCTCCACTGTTTCCTGGACCAACTAATACTGCTACCACCCAGCGTTCATGAGTAGTTAAGTAGATAAGTAGTTACTTCCTGTGCATTCAGAGAGAACATGGAAGCTGCATACCCAGTCCTGTGATATGTATGCCTACTTCGTTGAAATCTACATAGTCACTTTCCTCCATTTCTGATCGTTGTTATTTTTGGAAGGGGGCTGACCACCTCCAAGAATCAATGAGGGGTCACGCTCCCTATATCGCATTACGGCTGAGAGTCCATTATACAACATTTACTGAGATAGTAAAGCTATATCTGCCCTCTTTTCACCATTTTTCTATATTTTTTTATTTGGGAAAGGGGGCTAACTCCCAAAAATCATGGTTGGAAAATTGTACATAGTATAACTGACGAACTCATCTGGGAAGTTACACACACACACACACACACACACACACACACACACACACACACACACACACACACACACACACACACACACAAATCTCGCGGAACGGTATAGGTCGAGATGGAGCAAATTCAACCATCCCGCTTCACAAAATAATACCAGTTCTTCCCCAACAGGTCAACGGGGCGAAATCCGGTGTGATAATCTTCTCGCTGGGCTACACCGGGTATGACGCTGCCTCAGTACCCAGCCACGTCATGCAGTCCTTCATGGCCGCCTTCTCACGCCTTCGTCAGCGCGTCCTGGTGCGTTTCAACCCAATGCTCCTGGACGCACCTAAAAATGTTATGGTCTTGGAATGGCTGCCGCAGTTTGATATTCTGGGTAGGTTTGTGGATTTTTAAGTCTAGAATTTATATTGCTTGTGGTTGGTAGTGGCGACCGTCATCCACTCACTTGATATAGTGCTGCCTTCTTACATCTGTATTATTCTTTTTCTTCGTCTGCTTTCCGCGCTTCCTATTACCCCCATCATCCACTTACTTGATGTAGTGCTGCCTACTTCGTCCTTCACCTCTATCGTTCTTTTTCTGTGGCTGCCCTCCTCTCTTCCTGTTTCTCCCATCATCCACTCACTTGATGTAGTGCTGCCTACGGGTACTTCTTCCTTCGCCTATATCATTCTTTTTCTGCGTCTGCCCTCCTCACTTCCTATTTCTCCCATCGTCCACTCACTTGATGTAGTGCTGCCTTCTTTCTACATCTTTATTATTCTTTTTCTACGTCCGCCCTTCTCTCTTCCAATTTCTCCCTTCATCCACTCACTTGTTGTAGTGCTGCCATCTTCCTTCACCTCACTTCTTTTTCTGCGTCTGCCCTCCTCTCTTCCATTTTCTCACCATCATCCACTCACTTGATGTAGTGCTGCCGTCTTCTTCCTACACCTTTATTATTCTTTTTTCTGCGTCTACCCTCCTCTCTTCCTATTTCTCACCATCATCCACTCATTTGATGTAGTGCTGCCTTCTTCCTACACCTTTGTTATTCTTTTTCCTGAGTCTGTCCAGCTCCCTTCCCATTTCTCACCATCATCCACTCACTTGATGTAGTGCTGCCTTCTTCTTCCTACACCTTTGTTATTCATTTTCCTGAGTCTGCCCAGCTCCCTTCCCATTTCTCACCATCATCCACTCACTTGATGTAGTGCTGCCTACTTCTTCCTTTACCTCTATCATTATTTTTTTTGTCTGTCTTCCTCTCTTCCTATTTCTCCCATCTTTCCTGTCACATTTTATTACTCTACATTTCCTTTTCAGGTGGCTTTACATTGAGTGACAAGCCTAATGGTTTCTTGTAATCCAGGAAACCATTTACAGCGCTGGGTGGTAACCATATAACCAACCCATTGGTGTTGCCTACGTGTCAGCAATGGGTTGGCGAAGGGTTAGTGCCCCTCCACGTAAAATAACTAACTCAAAGACAAACGGCCACCCCTTACCCAATTATGGCGTCTGGCTATAGATAAATAAATAAATAGATCCCAACTAAGGTATTGAAAATTGGAGACAGATAGACGATATAATTTGTTTACCTATATTCCTTCCCGTAAAAGAATATATATTTACTTACTTTTTTAGCTCTGCCTTTGTGTTTTGTGCATTTGTATATAATTTAAATCTTCCAGCCTTTCCCATGTTCTTCATTTTTATTCATTATTTATTTTTTATGTGGGAGATTTAGTAATTTTAATAAGTGATAGGTACTGTTTGTGATGTGTAAAAATAAGTACCGAATGATAAGGCGACGTTGTAATAGTACTAGTAGTAATGGTGGTGGTGGGAGTAGTAGTAAGAGTAGTAGTAGTAATAGCAGTAACAGTATTAGTTGTAATAGTAGTGGTAGTAGTAGTAATTGTAGTAGTAGTGGTTATGGTGGTGGTATATAGTAGTAGTAGTAATAATAATAATCATAATCAATAAGAACAATCATAATAACAATAATAATCTTTCTCCCCAGCACACCCGAAGACAGTGGCCTTTGTGAGTCACTGTGGGCAAGGTGGGATGAGTGAGGCTGTGTACTGTGGTGTGCCTCTCGTCTGTGTACCCATATTCGCTGACCAGGGCGACAACGCAAGAAGAATAGAGGAGAGGGGACTGGGTGTAGTGGTGGATAAGCATGAGATAACCGAGGATGCTGTCTTCACTGCTGTTAATACTGTACTTAGTGATCACAGGTGAGAGAGAGAGAGAGAGAGAGAGAGTAACTGTGTCTGTGTGTGTGGGAGAAAAAAAACGTGTGTATGTATGTTTGTGTGTGTGTGAGAGAGAGAGGGAGAGATAGAGAGAGAGACCCCTTAACCAAACCTCTCTTTCTCCTCAGATATCGTGAAAATACCCAGCGGTTTTCTCGAATGTGGAGGGAGGAGGACAAGTCTGGTGGAGTGGAGGGTGGGGCTGGGGTGGCGGCGGGCTGGGTGGAGAGAGTGGTACATCACGGTCCGCAAACCCACCTGAGGATGCCCGGACACCATTTCACCGTAGCACAGTACTTTGCCATCGATGTGTACATGTTTATACTGACTGTGTTGATGTTACCGCCTTTGTGTTTAATCTACTGCTGTCGGAACAAGAATAAACAGAAAATGGATTAGATATAAGGAAGAATGGCTGGATCTGTAACGTGTACCCTTTTGAATTTTCGTCTCTTTCTCACTACACCTCCCCATTTGGATTTTGGATGTATTTGATGAGTGTAAACTGTTAATTGTGTATCATTAGGGCTTATTCCCATTTCTGAGTGCCTAGTAATGCCCCTTACTGGGAGTGTGTATATTTACGAGGTCTGACTAAAAAAGAAACGGAACATTTTAAATAGCGCGCCAACTAGAGCGTGAGCGTCAGGAGCGGTGTAGCGGCGACTTTGAACTTTATGGCCGTATTAAAGTTGGTGTATGGTTCGTAGCACCTTTTTCTAAGCGATTTGTTATGTCTTCTGTTTGATATTCTCTTTCATGCTGTTTATGTATTATTTTCCTGTTATATAATTTGCCTCAGGAACGCATCGGATGGTAAAAAAGTCGTGTAACATAATAAATCGCTAAGGAAAAGTTGCTGCCAAGCTGCTGTCACAATGCGTCCCTTGGTCTAACGTTAGTCGCATTACATTATTCTGCCTTTACGTCACTCAGGATGTAATCAGGTCCACTGCCATTTGGCTGCTCTCTCTAACTCACGCCCTCACCTTCTATCACTCCATCCCATCCTCGGTATCCTTCTCCCCCTCCATCTCATCCTTGGTATCCTTCTCCCCTTCCATCTCATCCTTGATATCCTTCTCCATCTCATCCTACCTCCACCTCACCCACAAACGCTCTTCTAGTTAGTTTCTCATCCTCTTTGAAACACAGTGGTTCTTATCGCCTTGATTCCTTGCAGTACAGAATTTTATGAGGCAGCTCATAATACTGCAGCTTCACCTTTAAGTACAGTATTTTATTTTTCACTAGTCAAAACACTGCTGCGCCGCCCGGGAATCGAACCCGGGTCGCAAGAATGGGAATCTTGCATGATACCACTACACCAGCGGCGCTATGTGTAATATTGTAACTGAGTAGTGATCATAAAATGTCCCAATTTTTTCCCTGGTCATTATCCACATTTGCCAGACAATTTTTGATGACTCCCTCGTCCTTTGGGGGGTTATTTTAAGTAACTGGATTCTACAGTAGACATGCGGAGAGGATGAAGAGCAAAAGACTAACGAGGAGAGTGTATGTAAATGAAGTGGAGAGGGGAGAGGGAGGGGGAGGCGGAGGATGAGATGGAGGGATGGAATGGAGAGGTATAATAGAGAGGCGTGTGAGCTGGGGGAGAGCAGTGAAATGGCGGGGGAAGGCAACATGGAGGCGATTTGTTTGTGGTCCCCCCTTACGGGATTAAGGCGTCTGGCAATAGATAGATTCCAGAGTATTCGTCACCAAATAACTGGATTATAGAGTTATTCGTCTCCGTTTAGCGGTAATGTTTAGACTGTAGCGGCAAAATTTAAATTATTCTGGGCATTCCTCCCCATTTGGGAACATGGTAAAGTTCTTCGTGGGAAAAAAAATAAAACATCGAGAGGGATATACATACAGGCAGTGGTAACGCTCTCGCCTGCCAACTGGTGGACGGGAGTTCGCGCCTCGCTCAGGTTGCGAAAAGTTTCACTGACGAAGTGGGTGGTTAGTCCCCCTTGAGCAAGGGGACGGGTGTGTGAAGGTCACAGCCTTGCCCTTAGATCGGACTATATGAGCTCCCAGCTCCCTTCCGGGAGGGTAAAAGCTGACGATCGAGACCATCAAGTGATCCTGACCGACCCGGTGAATTACGTACATACCTGTGTGTGTGTGTGTGTGTACGGAAAGGACATGGAAAGGAGTATTTGCAAGTTTCGTATGAAATATAATGCAGTATTGGTTACGAGATTTGTTGTATTTAAATTCTTTCTGCAATATATCTTTACCCCTTTTCGAGGAGTTTATGTTATTGCAGGATGAACAAGGAAATTACTTTGATAATTCCAGTTGTTGGGTGAATTATTTTCGAATGCAGCAACCGCCCCTGAAAAAGACAATGTTACGGCTCTACACCCTTCCGTAGCTTTTTTTTTTTTTTTTTTTCTTTTTTTTTTAGCATAATATTCTAGTGTTCTACTCAAGACTGGCCTTTGGTTCCTTCTTCCTTGCATTAAAAAAAGTAATAATAAAATAAACCCCCACAAACACCATCAGCTAGTTCCGAGTTGTAATCCCATTGTCTTGCATGATTTATAAAGAAACAAAGGTGTATAAACAAACTATGTCCTTATCCTCCGGGAGATGGTATCTACCCCTGGGGAAGGGGGTAAAGAATACTTCCCCAGTATCCCTGCTTGTCGTAAGAGGCGACTAAAAGGGGTCTTTTTGTCTCCAATCTTTCCTTACTGTCCTCTTCTGCTCTTCTGTCCTACTTCTCTTCTTGATATTTCCGTGTTTCTTCCGGCCTTTACTTTCCCTCTATCCCTGCACTGCTATAAACCCATATTATGGCTTGACGATACTGCATTATTCCTTCCTTCACTACCCGACTATTCAAACGTCCTTTAGTCTCCTCCTTATCCCCCCAAAGAAGGATGATGGGCCGCAGGAGAACAACTTTAGCCTGCAGTCCACTGGGTTCACATTTCGGATGAACCAGGGGCTAACTTCTACCACTAGCAAAAATATAGAGACCCGGATTTATTGCACTTACTTTTAATCCCCCCCCCCCCTTTTTTTTTGGACGAACGACGAGTGCAGACATCCCCCCCCCCTCCTCTTTTTTTTTCCTTCAGAGAGAGAGAGATTGGATGGATAGTTTGCTACCGGTACAGCTTAAAATTGTCATCTCCGTCTCTAATGCTGGCTTGTAACAATAGATTACAATATAATGCCAGTCAAAGAAGTTCTGTGGGAAGGATGTGGAGTCAGCGTACTAATGGCTGTAGTTGCTCCTTAGCCTGCCAACCTTCTCATGGGGGATATGGAAAGCTGAGGGACGTTTGTATAACCAGTCAGATTCCACCTCCCTTGGAGGAGATTTGTACATTCTGGGCTTTGCTGCACCAGGGAAATAAAACGTAATAACCATTCATGATTCCACCAAATAAATGTATAATAAGGCTTATTTGATATATAGAAAGGACTTTTAATAGATAAATTAGAAAAACGATTCGAACCACTAGCCAAGTTGTTGATGTAAACAAACAGCAGACGGACATGGCTGGCGCGGATGACACAGAGTCAGAGGTAAGTGTGATGTTTTTCGGTTTTTACAGGTCATACACACATTGACATTGCATTACAAGACAACTGTGCGATAGCGAGAAATATAACATTTTTAGTAATTGCTGAAATAATTGTTTAGACTTCTCAGGAAGCCTTATGGCAGCTGTCAAAATGGAATAAGTTGTTCCTTGAAATATGAAATCGGTAACACAGAATTAGGGACTATATAGAAAATAGTTGATGTAAGTTTTCAGTATCCAGCATTGGTACCGCCTAATTCGGTTAATGCTATAGTAACCTGTTTACAGGTGCATTTTTAGTGAATTTTGAGTACGGTATGGGGTTGTCAGTACCGTATCTAAAGTGCATGCAGTGCAGAGCTGTGGTATTGTAAATTAAGGGGTGAACAGTGAAAATGTAGGAGAGCTCCCATGCCTGTAATTTATAACTTTTTTCCTCATTAAACTGTAACCTAATTATCATAGTCAAAGTATTGCACAAGGACATAATTTTCAAGTATTACGGTATAACTTCGTCATTTTTCACACATACACCATGGCACGTGGCTGCCGACCATGTTGAGCAGTCATGTAGATTCAGCTTATAATGTCAATCCATCACCGGTTGTTTTGACCCCATTATGAGAGAATTAAAGGTACAAAGCATAAAGCCACCTTCTACAAAAATTATTAGTAATCATCAAGGAGACACAGGACCCAGTGGTGGGCATTAATGCATTAATTGTTAATCTGTGAATAACAGAGCTAAGTTTTTTGTTAACACGCTAATCCTTTAATTTTTTCAAAGTTAATGAATTATCGTTAACTGTTAAAATTTCTGTTGATTTCTGTTAAATCTGTTACCGGTATTTTCTGTTACAGGTCACTCTTGGTCAGAAACGTTTTAAATCGTCAAATCAATAGTGTCAAAGTGACTCTAAGCCAACAGAACTTTGGACTGTGAAGTGATCATAGACTCATAGTGATGGCATCTCATTCAAGCACATTGCAAGAGTCCATCCCTTTGTCTCAGTTGTCTGTGAGTGAGACAGAAATCAGATTGAGTGATTGTGTCATTTGCATTTCTGTTAGCATTCTAACTGTATATTTTTAATATTTTGGAGTATTAAAACTTTTCTAGCTTTAAGAGTGTCTTTTATATAGGAAAACTGATTTTCATATGTAAAAAAACAAAAATTAGCAAGTAGCAGATTAGTGGACTATCAAATTAGTGATTAGCCAAGTTAATGTTTTAAAAAACTAGTGGATTAATGGATTAACGGTAAAATTCCGTTAATGCAACAGCAGAATCAGCGGATTACCTTTAATGAAGCTACCGTACTTGACAGATTAATAGTTAACGAAGCTAACTTTTTTCATTAACTTGCCCACCACTGACAGGACCACCTTATTGTGCAGTTTTCTTCTGCTTTTCCATATACCAAGGCTCTTCTTGGGATTGTGTTTGTATTTTCTGCATATGGTACATTTTCAGTTTTCAATGTTGTTCATTTCTTTTAAAAGTGGCAAGAAGCATTTAAAAAGTGGTGATTGTTTACAATCTCTAATGGTGCCAAAGACAGATGGATGTCACCTTGCAGTGCGCTGAAGACGTATGCCATTTTTTGATGAAATAACCCTTATCAGTGTACTGTGCAAGTATAACCTGTTAGAATGACTTTTTTTTTTTTTTTTTTTTTTTTTTTTTTTTTAATGAACTAACCTTTATCATTGCTTATTTATTCAAATCCAACTTACATTTTTGTAATAGCCTAACCTAGTTTATCCTAACCTAACCTAACCTATCTCTCATACAGTATGATCCTAATTTTCCTTATTTCGTGATGGATCCTCTTCATACCTGAAAATGCACTTTGTACACCTGGATAAAGTAACAGAATCAGTTCAGTGGTAGGCATTTTTTTTTTTTTTTCTAAGGTAATCATATGTCTCCTTGAAGAATTCCAGATTATTTATGGTACTAGTACTATACATACAGTATTAGTGGTAGGTGGTGACAGCCATCATCCACTCACTTAATGTAGTGCTGCCTACTTCTTCCTTCACCATTATCATTCTTTTTCTGGGTCTGCCCTCACTTCTTATGTCTCCCACCTTTTGTGTCACATTTTATTACACTTCTTTCCTTTTGAAGTGGCATTACATTGATTGACAATCCTAATGGTTTCCTGTAAGCCAGGAAACCATTTACAATGCTGGGTGGTAACCATGTAACCAACCTATATGTGTCAACAAGTGGGTTGGTGAAGGGTTAGTGCCCCTCCCTGTAAAACTCAAAGACAGCCACCCCTTACCGGATTATGGCGTCTGGCTAGAGATAGAAAGGATAGAAATTTTTGTCATTTCCTAGGTGGTCATATGTCTCCCTGATTACTAGATTAACTATTTACTAACACTGTACTGTACATATCCCACAGATCCCATCTTCATGGATCCAAGTGGGTATGTGGATGTGTGCGGGCAGATGGCGGTACCTGGCACTATGGGCAAGACAGGCTGAGGAATACAACACTCGATGAACCTGTCAGAGAGACTTGTAAGTGAGAAAGATTTTGAAATTGAATGGCATTGGTATTATTTTTTATTTAGGAGTGGTTGAAATTCAGTTTTGGTATTAGGCTGTTCTTGTATTATTTTAGACATAGGAGTATCTAAGTGTATTTATACAGTATTTTGGTATTGGTACTGGATTATTTTTGGCTTAGGAGTGGGTGTTAATTAGGTTTTGCAGTTAAGCTGTTCTGGTATTATTTTTGGCCAGGGAGTAGGTGTAAGTTTTGGTATTAGACTATTCTGGTATTATATTTGGCTTAGAAGTGGGTGTAATTAGGTTTTGGTATTAGACTTTTTTTTTTTTTTTTTCCCTCCAGGAGTGGGTGTAATTAGGTTTTGGTATTGGACGATTCTGGTATTATTTTTGGCATGGGGGTGGTTGTAATTAGGTTTTGGTATTGGACAGTGTTGGTATTATTTTTGACTTAGGAGTGGGTGTAATTAGATTTTGGTATCAGACTGTTCTGGTATTATTTTAGAGCTAGAAACAGATAAATTTACTTTCCTGTACAGTATTACTGTACAGTATTTTATTTAGGACAGATTTTGGTATTGAGTGGGACTGGTGTTATAGGCTGAGATTTCATGCTAGCTCATGGTGTTTTACGAATATTTTCATATTATGCTGAAACATCGTATTCAGAAGGATATCCGTAATTTATGATAAGGCAGTTTTACTATGAGAAATAATGGATAGGATGATGATTGTTCTATGCATCAAATTACAGTACTTAATATTACCTGATTTCAGTTAGATTTATATTAATTACCGTACCGGTAATCTTAGTATGGACCGTGAGGAAGATAGATATGGAAGTTGATGAGGCTGAGGGATTGACAAGAGTTCGAGCTGGCTGGATAAATTTTGTGCATAGAAATGCATGACTGGGGATTTGGCACCCCATTTCAATGTGACAGCGTTCAGATTGGCCCAATCAGGTAGGTACTGTGTATGTGAAGCTAAGGAACGTGGTTAAATTTTTTTTTTTTTTTTTTGACCTATAAGATGGAGTCAGGATTTCAAGGGCTTGATTGATGAGTGAATGGAAGCATAGCCCATTGAATTGGGCAGACTTTGGCTGTCTGGATGTTGCTACTTCTCTCCCTGGCCTAGGGTGGGAACGGAGGTCCGGATGATGATGATGAATACGAACTTGTAATTCAGATGATAAATGTAAGAGCAGTGTGGAGTGTATATATTGTAAAGTGTATTGATTATTTTTCATTCCTTGCTTTAGTACCATTAAACTTACGACTTCTATTTCAGATGAGAGATTTGAGAGCAATTGGCACCAAATTCTTCCATGTACTGTTTCCAGAGGAGAAAAAGGCATTACTCAAAGAATGTGAGTATTCAGTTCATTGTTTATTTTTATTGCAAGACCATGATCTCACTCAGGTTATAGTGATATAGCTTAATTTGTTGCACAGTCATGAGGATGATGATAGACCTTATGTGTCAGAATTAGATTAACACCGTAAAATGGTACTCTGTATCTTTCTGCTGTGTACAAGAATGTAATGTATGTAACTGATGATTAGCTAACCATGTGAAGTACTGTAATATTGAAGTACTGGTTTAGTTTTCATTTCAGTAATTGTTATTAATGATATTATGGCATCAGGCAATAGATAGATAATGTAGATAGATTATTATTCCTCTTCCTTCTGCCTGTGGGTGACTCTACACTGAGTGACAAGCCAAATGGTTTCCTGTACACCAGAAAACCATTTACTCGTACTACGCTGGGTGGTAACCATATAACCAAATTTTGGCGTCTGGTGGTTTAGTGGGTAATTATTGAGCTCCAGTCAGATTGAGCCGGTGAAGGTTTATATCCAAGGGATGGTTGGGGTTGATTGCTCATGTAAGGCCACTCGGGGATGAGTGAGGGCTGGTCACTCTCATCTTAAATGTCGGGACCAGCTGCCTAGCCCCTGGCTCCTATGCTCCTCATGGGGCAGTGTAGGATTGGATGTTGGATGGGTAATTGTTTATGCTTGTAAGTTTACAGGTTTAAGTAAATGAATGAATTTATGGCCCATTTTATATGACAATTGTTATCTTCTGCTTATATTTTTCATTGTCATCTTCTGCTTATGTTTCTCCTTGTCCAGTTTCCTAAGCTTTCCCAATTTATTATATAGTAAGGTAGGTAACAGCTGAGTTAGGGTAATGTTAGTGATTAAAGTGGCAGATGTGCCAGTGAATGATAATGTTTGATGTCTACCAGTGACCCGAGTCCACCCAAGGGTCATTGGTAGATATCAGGAAGGGCATCCGGTCATAAAGTGCTACATGCTCCAAACCTAAATCCTCTACCCAGGGGCAACACCTTGGTTCTCATTGAAAAAAGGAGACACGCCATTAAAAAAAAAAAAAGAAAGTGTGCAGAATGTGAATATGCAGTTGAAAAATGTGAATGTTTGTTTGGCCTGGTGTTTTTCTTCTTTTAATAATAATAATAATAATAATGATAATAATAATAATGATGGGGTGGAGAGGTATATGAGAGAGGGGGGTGTGAGTTGGGAGCAGGGCAGTGAAATGGCGGGGGACAGGGCGACTTGGAGGCGATTTGTTTGTGGCCACCCCAAACGGGATTGAGGCGTCTGGCAATAGATAGATAGATAGATAATAAAATCTGGATGATGGATGGCTGGATAAATACACTTAACTAATTTGAGAGGAATGAGGGTTGGTATGACAACAAGGATGATTGTGGTGGTGACAGTGACGATGATGACGATGGTGATGTATTGTGCACTGTACGTTTCTTTCTCTTTCAGGGGCTTGTTGGGAGTGCTCATCCTCCGCACTTTTTTTTCCATGTTTTTTTTTTTTTTTCTTTTATATCTGTTATTACAGTATTAAGTACAGTAAGACCTCACTATAACGGACTAATTGGGGCCCAAACCATTCCGAAAAATGCAAAATTCTGATAAAAGTGACATCCGGACTTCCCCCCGTTAAACCGGACTTTTTCCGACATATCAGACATTAGTCCGGATCGCATGAACGGTTTTTAAACCGCTTTGACTACCATTGCAGTACTGTACTGTGTTATAACTTCACAACATTAATCTATCTATCTATCTATTGCCAGACGCCTCAATCCCGTTTGGGGTGGCCACAAACAAATCGCCTCCAAGTCGCCCTGTCCCCCGCCATTTCACTGCCCTGCTTCCAACTCACACCCCCCTCTCTCATATACCTCTCCACCCCATCCCTCCATCTCATCCGCGGCCTCCCCCTCCCTCTTCCCCCCTCCACCTCACTCACATACACTCTCTTCGTCAGTCTTTCACCCTCCATCCTCTCCACATGGCCAAACCACCTCAGTGTGTTCCTCATAACGCGTCCTATCACATCCACATCCACACCGCAACGCTCCTTTATATCCTCATTCGTCAGCCTGTCTCTCCACGTGACTCCACAGGCTCCTCTTAAATAACTCATTTCCACCGCTCTCACTCTTGACTTGTGTCCTTCCAACAATGTCCAAGCTTCACTTCCGTACGTTAGAGTTGGTATCACAATACTGTCATGTAGTAACTTTTTCACTTCCATGCTCACTTCCGTGTTTCTTATCACTGCATTCAAAGAACCAGCAACCTTTCTTCCCTGCTGTACCCTTTCAACATTAATCAAATGGTATAATATATATAGTAATACTGTACTGTACACTGATAAAAATGTCTTTTATTTACCTTATAGTGGTGAACATACCTGAAGTGGTCAGGCAGTCTGGACTGCTTCTGGCTTTATCAGACTTTTTCCGATAAACAGAAATTTAGTTCGATAGCTCAAGTCCGATAAAAGCGAATTCCGGTCTATTGAAGTCTGTTATATCGAGGTTTTACTGTACATTTTTTGAAGGGAGCTTATTATGTCCTTTATAGGCAGAAAGCCATCTAAATTTTTTCTTTTTCATAGCTGTGTGTGTGGTTTAATACAGTGAAAATATGTGGATATTAATGAGATACGCAGACACTTCTTGCATGGATTGTTAGTTGGGTTGAGGTGATGATGATGATGAACACACTCAGTTGGATAAGATGGAATGCAAATTTATCCCCTCTCTTATATTGTTTTGATTATACAAGAGAAAATAAAAAATTGATTGCTACCCATATATTTATTCAAGTGTGCTGAAGAAGTGAAAAATTCAGATGTCATATTTGCATTTTTGTTGTTTCCTGCAGGATGGTTTAGGTGTGCGGGGAAGTAAACAAACATGACAGTGGTCTGGTGTTTGCTCGGGCGTTTGTCGTTGTGTGGGTGGGTGCAGCAGTCGTTACTATGAACGCCAGACTACTGGGAAGCACAGTGTGAGTACAGCAATTGACCATGGGAGAGGTTTGGAGTACAGGGAAGTTAAAAATGTCAACAGTGATTTTCTCTTTGTACAAATTGCATTTTAAATGGATAAATATCTTATGAAAATAGCTTTGACATAATATCAAGTACTTGCTGAACAGTGTCGTGCTTCATTTTAGCCATAATAAGAAAATTAATAAGCACTCTCTGAAACACTGGAAAGATGGACTGTCTTGGATATTGTACTTTTATTATCTGTGGCTAAACTGAAGCATACCATTGTTAAGTAAGTATTTAATATATCAGAGCTTCATCTTCCATGTGTCAGCAAGTGGGCTGGTGGAGAGTATGTGCCCCTCCTTGTAAAACAACTAACTCAGAGACAGATGACCATCCCCTTATGGGATTATGGTGTCTGGCTCAAGATAGTTAGAAATAGTTATTTGTACACAGTTGGCTACCTGTCTCTTAAATATGCAGTTGGTGTTGTGCGTGTAATACGAAAATTATCAGTGTTGATATTTTGAACTTCCTTGTAGCCCAGAGCACACTTTTTTTTTTTTTTTTTAAATAATAGAACAGAGGAAGGACTAACAAATAATAATAATAAAAAAAAAAATGTGGTCATCTTTGCCATAATTCACTTTTGTGTGGCCTTTTTTTCTCTCTTACATTCACCATATACTGTGGAAGAATTGCCTGCTTAAAGTCCATTGCCATCTCTAAAATTAAGTTGTATGGCTGGTGGTCTAGTGGGTTTACGTGGTCCAGCTGGATGTGGGCTATGAAAGTCTTACCTCAGGCTGCTACATTGCCGATGAGGTAAAGGATTGAGTGATAAGTAGATAGATAGATAGAGAGGAAGATAGGTAGGTAGGGAGGTAGATAAGAATGGGACGAACTGGACGGATCTTTAATTTTCCTTTTTTTTTTTTTTTTTTTTTTTTTTGAACATTCTTGCAGACTTCTTGCCTTTGGTTCCTTCTTGCTTGCAGAAAAAAAAAAAAAAGCAGTTCCCCAGTTTTACATTTAAAAAAAAGGAGGAAGAAGTTTTGCAGTTTTGGTACACATGTTCTAGAACCCTGTATGGAAGAGATATGAGGGTTTGGGGGGGTGGAGGAGGGAGAGAGGAAAGGGGGGTAAAGGAATTTCTGCCGGCTTTTTGTGGAGGAAAAGTAGGAGGGAGGAGAGGAATAAGGAGGGGGATGGAGAGAATGAGGGAGGAAGGATGGAGAGGAGAGAAGGAAGTGGGGGATGGAGAGAATGAGGGAGGAAGGATGGAGAGGAGAGAAGGAAGTGGAGGATGGAGAGAATGAGGGAGGAAGGATGGAGAGGAGAGAAGGAAGTGGGGGATGGAGAGAATGAGGGAGGAAGGATGGAGAGGAGAGAAGGAAGTGGGGGATGGAGAGAATGAGGGAGGAAGGATGGAGAGGAGAGAAGGAAGTGGGGGATGGAGAGAATGAGGGAGGAAGGATGGAGAGGAGAGAAGGAAGTGGGGGATGGAGAGAATGAGGGAGGAAGGATGGAGAGGAGAGAAGGAAGTGGGGGATGGAGAGAATGAGGGAGGAAGGATGGAGAGGAGAGAAGGAAGTGGGGGATGGAGAGAATGAGGGAGGAAGGATGGAGAGGAGAGAAGGAAGTGGGGGATGGAGAGAATGAGGGAGGAAGGATGGAGAGGAGAGAAGGAAGTGGGGGATGGAGAGAAGGAGGGAAGTGGGGGATGGAGAGAAGGAGGGAAGGAAGTGGGGGATGGAGAGAAGGAGGGAAGAAAGTGGGGGATGGAGAGAAGGTGGGAAGAAAGTGAGGGGATGGAGAGAAGAAGGGAAGGAAGTGGGGGATGGAGAGGAGGGAAGGAAGTGGGGGATGGAGAGAAGGAGGGAAGGAAATGGGGGATGGAGAGAAGGTGGGAAGAAAGTGAAGGGATGGAGAAGAAGGGAAGGAAGTGGGGGATGGAGAGAAGGAGGGAAGGAAGTGGGGGATGGAGAGAAGAAGGGAAGGAAGTGGGGGATGGAGAGAAGAAGGGAAGGAAGTGGGGGATGGAGAGAAGAAGGGAAGAAAGTGAGGGGATGGAGAGAAGAAGGGAAGGAAGTGGGGGATGGAGAGAAGGAGGGAGTTTGGAGGAAACTAGCGACTTCCATTTGATAAATTCAAAGTAAACTAATCTTACATACATACAGTATGCACACACTTGTTATTCAGAAATACGAGTATGTACAGTACGGATTCATATATCCCTGAACGGCGAAGGTACAGGCCGTCATTAACTTACTGAAGCCTATTAGAACTGGAAATGCACACATACATTCACACATACCGTACATACGTCCATTTATAAATTATTACTTAAAAAACGAAAAGTACCATATAATGGCGTGAAAGGGCTAACAAGGGGGAGGGGGGGAGGTGGAGGGAATGGCGAGCAGAGGGAGTTGGGGGGAGGGAGGGGGGGTTGGGGGGGGAGTCCACCGGCTCATTCTGAGTTGGGCGGAGCTGACGGGAGGTCGTGTGCTGCTTTGGGTAAGTATGGTGTCCTTATTTCCCCACTTAATTTTCTGTATAATCATTAATTTGATTTATTTGGATTATGTTAAAACACCCTGGGAATATTGACAATGCTTTGAGGTTAATAAAAGACTGTTAAAGTGGATTTTTGGAGATTTCAACCGGCAGTGTTGTTTGGCGGTTTGCAAGGCCGATATCCCGTATGGTAATTCTCTTTACTTTTCATCTGCAACTAGTTCTGGTGCTTCACAAATAGGATAAGACAATATTATGGCCCATCATACATTCCATTGCACGTTTTCTTGATCAGCAGCTTAATAAAGTGGATTTCCAGTGATACAACCAGTCATTCAAGATCGCGATGGTAGTATCAGACAAGGGTGGTGGTGAAGCTTAATTTACTTTTTTTTTTTTTTTTTTTTTTTTTTTTGCTAAATTTTCAGGATTTGGATCTGAGTTCTCCACAACGAAATTTTATTGCATGAAGTGGTCGGGTAGTAACGCATACAGTTGACTTGGGATTGATTTGGTTTTCCGTTAAATTTTGAAATGTTCAGTTTCGGTTAGGTTTTCATCTTTATTAATTTAATTGGGTTTTCATAGTACCTTACTGGGCTAAATAATGAGATTTTAATAACCTGAGGAATGCTTAATTTTTGCTGTATTATTTTGCTTTTCAGTGCATAAATTTCAGTCTACCAAGAAGACGGACGTTTGGATTAGAGACCATGACGTGGGTTTGAATTCAAGCGACCAAGGAGATGAGTGGATTCAAGTTACTAAGGAGACAGGTGTTTGAATTCAAGTAACCAAGAAGACGGGTGTTTGAATTCAAGCAGTCAAGGTGATGGGTGTTTGGATTCAAGCGACCAGGAAGACGGGGATTTGAATTTAAGTAACAAAGAAAACGGGGGTTTGGATTCAAGTGACCAAAACGGGGGTTTGGATTTAAGCAACCAAGGAGATGGGGGTTTGGATTCAAGCAACCAAGGAGATGGGGTTTGGATTCAAGCAGTGAAGACTATTTTGTTTTCAGGTAAGTATTGTATTCTAACCTTTTCAGCTTTGATGACTCGGGACTGGAGGGTTTTGACTAGTAACCAAGGAGACTTGTTTGTACGGGAGATTAAATTTCGTGTAACCATTATTTGGAGATGAGGGTTTTGACTAGTAACCAAGGAGACATACAGTACATTAAATTTCCTGTAACCATTACGTGGAGACGAGGGTTTTGGCCAGTAATCAAGGAGACTCGTTCTGTACATTAAATTTCCTGCGACCATTATTATTTTGGAGATGAGGGTTTTGGCTAGTAACCAAGGAGGCTCATTCATACAGTACATTAAATTTCCTGTAACCATTATTTGGAGACAAGGGTTTTGACTAGCAGCCAAGGAGATAGTACATTAAATTCCCAATAACCATTACTTGGAGACAAAGGTTTTGACTAGTAATCAAGGAGACTCCTACTGTACATTAAATTTCCTGCAACCATTACTTGGAGATAGAGTTTTGACTAGTAACCAAGGACCTACCTCTAACATAAATCTCCTGTTACCATAATTTAATATTCAAGATAGTATCAGTGATAAAAACAAATTAGGGATGGTAACCGGGGAGACTTTTCCTATCAGTTAAGGCTCTTACTTTCTTGCAACCATAATTAAAAAAAAAAAAAAACTGGTGTATTGAAATTATTTCTTGATTTAAATAACTATTGGATGTTATAGATACAAATGGCAAATGGGTGAGGTAATAGTTTTAATGAGTTGCAGTGCTCCCTATCCCCTGTAATGAGGATAGTGAAGAAGCCAGTCTGCAGTCCACCAGGTCCATTCTGATATTTTGACTTTGTTCAGAATTTTTAATTTCAAACTTAGAAAAAGAAAGGTTCAGTTTAGTGATTTTGGTGTGTTGCTGATCCTGTACTGGTGATAACAAATTATCTTTCAGTTTGAGTGATGGGGAGCAGAAGGTAGTATGATTGCATTAATTTTGAGTACAGTAATGCCTTCCCTATTACTTATTTATTCATGTGTTTATTTTTTGCATTCCATTAATTTTTAAAGCCTTCCCCTTTATTTATTTTTTAATGCATTCCCCCCTTTTTTTGTGCCTACCCATTATTTTGCATTCCCTTATTTTTTTGTGCCTTCCCATTATTTTTTTTAATGCATTCCCCATTTTATTTGTACCTTCCCTAATAATTTTGCATTGTCTTCCCCATGATTTTTTTTTTTTTTTTTTCACATGATTTTTCTGCTCTGCCTCCCCCCCCCCCTTTTTTTTTTTTTTTTTTTCTCCAACTTATTATTCTTGCCCATAGACTATCGTATTTTATTCAGCTTAGGAGAGATTTTGGACAGGATAGGTTAGTTGTAAACCCTTTGTTACAAGAAGTAGCTGTGTACTGTTTAATGGCTCACTCTCAGTTGAGGAAGCCCTCTAACACCTTTTCCTAATAGATTTATACCTTATGGTCCTTATTATATAAACCCATTCAGTATTGCCATACTCTGCATAAATGATGTATAAAATATTAACCACCCATACTCAAAAATAAATCTAAAAGGTGTTGGGGAGCTTCCAAACTGACAAGAATACGAGCCTAAGATTAGCTGAAAATGTCATGGGATTAAGTTGGTTGAGGAAGATCGACATTATTTACATGGTTAGCTGTAAATGACATGTTCACATTAGTTTGCAACCTTGAATAGGAAAGTTACAGTATAGATCCATTTACTATCAGACCTTATTACATGTCAAGGGCTTTTCTTCTAAGTTCTGGCAACTGTTGAAGTAATTGTCTAGTTTTGGCACTTGTTTTACCTCCAGTCCATAGAAAACATTTGGTGTCCAGTTTAGGTCAGGGAATCCATAATAGGAAAAGTGGAATTTTTCAAATCTACATACCTATCATTACTTACCTGTGAATTATAATGGGGGAGAAAGTTTTGACCCTCACCAACTCATTAACCATTCTTACTCTTAAAATTAAATTGCCTGATATTAAAACTTTGAACTTGAAGGAAATTATCTATATATCTATCTATTGCCAGATGCCTCAATCCCGTTTGGGGTGGCCACAAACAAATCGCCTCCAAGTCGCCCTGTCCCCCGCCATTTCACTCCCCTGCTCCCAACTCACACCCCCCTCTCTCATATACCTCTCCACCCCATCTCTCCATCTCATCCTCGGCCTCCCCCTCCCTCTTTCCCCCTCCACCTCACTCACATACACTCTCTTCGTCAGTCTTTCACCCTCCATCCTCTCCACATGGCCAAACCACCTCAGTGTGTTCCTCATAACGCTTCCTATCACATCCACATCAACACCACAACGCTCCTTTATATCCTCATTCGTCAGCCTGTCTCTCCATGTGACTCCACAGGCTCCTCTTAAATAACTCATTTCCACGGCTCTCACTCTTGACTTGTGTCCTTCCAACAACGTCCAAGCTTCACTTCCGTACGTTAGAGTTGGTATCACAATACTGTCATGTAGTAACTTTTTCACTTCCATGCTCACTTCCCTGTTTCTTATCACTGCTTTCAAAGAACCAGCAACCTTTCTTCCCTGCTGTACCCTTTCAAGCACTTCACCCTCCAAACCTCCATCCTTACTCATCACACTACCCAAGTACTTAAACGTACTCACATTTTCCAATTCCTCACCATCCAACCTCGCTGTACATTCACTGACTTCACCTCTCTCAAAGACCATCACTTTACTCTTCCCAACATTCACCTTTAGATTCCGTTTCTTACACACTCTCTCAAACTCATCCACCAAGCCTTGCAGCTCCCCTTCGTCTTCACTCAACAACACGGTATCATCTGCAAACAACAGTACAGGGAGTTTCCAAACACTATCCTCTCTCACCAGGGCCACTCCAACATCCACTACCCTACCTTGTACCTCTTTTATTACCCCATCCATGTACAGATTGAACAACCATGGAGACATGACACATCCCTGTTTCAACCCAACTTTCAAAGAGAAAAATTCACTTAGTTCCCCATCCACACGCACTGCAGCCTTCGCACCATCGTACATACTCCTCACAGCATTCAACAACTTCCCATCTATTCCATATATTCTTAACACTTTCCACAATCCTAGTCTATCCACCCTGTCATATGCTTTCTCCAAATCCATGAAAGCCGCATACAACTTCTTTCCCTTCTCTAGAAACTTTTCCACTAAAGATCTGAGAATGAATATCTGATCTACACAACCTCTTCCCTTCCTAAAGCCTCCCTGTTCTTCTCCAACTAATTTCTCTGTTCTTTCTCTAACTCTGTCAATAAGTATCCTACCATATACTTTTCATATTATACTAAGAAGACAAATGCCCCTATGATTACCACACACTTCTTTTTCCCCTTTTCCTTTGTACAAGGGAATAATTATACCTGACTTCCAATCCTCCGGGGCTCTACCTTCCTCCCAGGCCAATCTGCACATCTTCCACATCCATTCTACTACTATCTCTCCCCCATGCTTCAGCATTTCACCACACACTCCATCAATTCCTGGGGCTTTCCCTGATTTAACTTTCTTCATTGCTTCCACAACTTCTAGCCTACTGATTTCTTCCTGTCTTCTCACCTCCCTCCTTCTTCCAGCCATTCCCCAGCCACTTATACTCGCATTACTTCCATCCTCCACGTTCAGCAATTCCTTAAAGTGTTCTCTCCATCTGCTCACTTTTTCTCCCTTCTCCACTAGTAATCTACCATTTTTATCTTTCACTCCCCTGCTAACTCCACTTCCACCCTGTCTTACTCTTTTCACCTCTTTCCAGAACATTTTCTTACAGTCCCTCCACTTTACGCTCAAATTCCTTCCAAATTCCTCATTCATTGCAAAGTTAATTGGATGTAGGGCACAAGAGTTTGTATCAGAGGGATGGTTTGTTGGTCACCTGCCACTCTTGTTCAAGCAATTGGTCATGCATTAAATATCAGTATAGAGTACCCTGGTCCCTGCATTTAGAAAGGGGTAATGTGGAATTGAAGATGTGCAGTATTATAAACAAATTGGTGATTTAATGGGTCTGCTGTAATGGGAGGAATATAGTTACAAAATACTACCCAGTAGACTGTATGTTGGCAAATTTACTTATTGGCTAGATCTGGTTTCCATTTAGCAACAGTTTATAAGGGTATCTAGAACTTGATTAACCCATCTGTCTGGCCAAGCAGATCCTTCAGGTGCAGGCAAGTAACTAACCCTGTAGGGCTATTCCGTGCGGTGAACTGATTCCTTTGTGGTTGACGGTACCATGTGATGGGCACGGGAAAAGTGTGGTATGGTTTGTGAATCTTTGCCACATAGGTCTCCACTCAGTTAATGGACACCATACGAGGCTCCACATAACCTCATAATTCGGTTATATGGCTACCTCCCAATGTTGTCAATCCATTGAGCTTCTGCTCAGTGTAGAGCCACCTGAAGTGGAAAGTAATGCAACAGGGGGAGAAGTAGGAAGAGGGGCAGACATAGAATGATGAAGGGGAAGGAAGTAGTAGGCAGCACAACATTTATTAGTATTCAAGCAGTTAGAAATTTGGAATATTTACAGGGTAGGCCTAATGTACTTAGCATTTTAGCATTTAGAGCAAGGTAGTAGTGGTTTGGAAACTAAATTTTCTATAGTTGATAGCATAAAAGTAGGTGGCTAACAATGATTTACTCTATTCCAGCATCCCAAGACCACAACTACCAGCCAAGACCACCACAACTACCACAGCTGCTGTCTTTGTTCTAGAGAGCTGTCTTCATTCCTGGGAGGCGTTCAACTGGCTGCTGATGAGGTGAGCACACTTATAAGGTTTTCTTGTATCTTGCATCCCTGTTAGGTCCTCTCACTTGCTGCCAGAGGCAATACATGCCTTAAAAGATGTTAAGCAAACCACAAAAATTTCTGCTTAGAAAGTAAGTACGAAATATATGAAGTTTCTTAAGCAAAATTTTCCATGGGAAGTAAAAACTGGACCTGGACAGCCTGTGGAATGCATACAGGGATTGCTTAGGTAGGAATGCTAAAGCGGTGTGTGGTGTGGCAAGAGTAACAACAAAGATGAAAGATATGGCATGGTTTTTTTTTTTTTTTTTTTTTTTTTTTTTTTTAAATGCGAGGAAGAAGGAACCAAAGGCCATGAGCCCGCAGTAACAGTTCCCTCCAAGAGAAAAACAAAATACAACAGAGAGCCAAATTCAAAATCCGATCATTTTGAGATGCCTGGACACACTGCGTTTGAGAGACTGGAGATCATAGGCAGCAGGAAATACAGACAGAGGGAGACAGTTCCAGAGCTGACCTGTTGCATAAATGAAAGACTGGGAGTAACGGTTAACTCTTGCATTAGAGAGTTGGACAGAAAAGGGATAAGAGTTTGCTGCCAGACGGGTGCTACGCGCCTGTCGTAGAGGTGGAGGAATGCAAGCAGACAGTTCAGAGGAGCAGTGACCATTAAAGTGGCGATAGAAAAGAGATAAAGATGCAACAGTGCGGCAAAGAGACAGAGGTTGAAGGGAGTCAGTAAGAGGAGGAGAGTTAATGAGACGAAAAGCCTTTGACTCCACCCTGTTGAGAAGAGCTGTATGTGGGGAGCCTCCCCACACATGAGAGTTGTACTCCACACAGGGGCGGATAAAACCCCTGTATAGAGTCAACAATTGTGCAGGGGTAAAGAAAGAGCGGAGTCGGCTTAGCACACCCAATCTCTTGGAAGCAGATTTTACAAGAGATGTAATATGATCTTTCCAAGATAAGTCCCGAGTAAATGAAACCCCAAGCATGTTCAAGGATGATGCAGGATTAAGCTGAATATTATTAAACATTAGTGGGTATATGGTGGGATGAAGAAGTTAAGAAAGCAGTGGAGGAAAAGAGGAAGAAGTGGCTAAAGTGGTTACAGGACAGGGGTTCAGTTGAAATAAGAACTGGCTATATTGAGAGCAAGAAGCACATAAAGAGACTAGTGAAGAGGAAAAAGGGGGAGGTAAATGATGATCAAGGAAGATAAATGAATGTGAACTACTCTGAAAATAGGAAGTTATTCTGGAAAGAGGTGCAGAAATGTAGAAGTGAAAGTGGAAAGAAATGTGATCGTGTGATGGATGTAGGTGATAGATTATTAACCCATGGGAATGAAGTAAGGACCAGATGGAAAGAATATTTTGAAAGCCTGATGATTGGGAATGGAGAGGGCAGAGCGGCTGTAAACATGATTGGTTTGGGGTGTGTGCAGAGAAGGAATGCAGTGCCAGGAGACGTGACACTTGCACAGGTGAAGAGTGCTGTGAAGCGGCTGAAAAATGGGAAAGCAGCTGGGGCTCATTAGGTGAATGCAGAGATGATTAAGTGTAGTGGAGAGAGTGGAATGAAGTGCTTGTTGGAGATATGTAAGAAGGCATGGATAAGTGAAACTGTGCCAGTAGAGTGGAAAAAGGCTGTGATTGTACCCCTGTACAAAAATAAAGGTGAGCGAAGTGAGTGCAAGAATTATCATGGCATAAGTTTATTGAGTGTGGTAGGGAAGGTGCATGGAAGAATTATTATAGAGAAAGTAGCTGAGAGAGATTTCAGAAGTCCTAGTGAGTGATGAACAGGGTGGCTTTAGGAGTGGCACAGGATGTGTGGATCAAATATTTGGAGTGAGACATATAACAGAGAAGGCTTGTGAGAAGGACCGTAAGGTGTTTATGGCATTCATGGATCTGGAAAAAGCATACGACAAAGTGGACAGAGAAGGATTGTGGTAAGTTTTGCGCGTGTACAGTGTAGATGGTAAGCTGTTAGGTGCCGTCAAGAGTTTTTATGATGGTAGTGAAGCATGTGTAAGGGTTAATGGGCATCTAAGTGAATGGTTCACGATTGGTGTGGGCATACGACAGGGTTGTGTGATGTCCCCATGGCTGTTCAGTATACTGTATGTATATATATGGATGGGGTGGCGAGAGAAGTAAAAACACGAGTAATAGAGAGGGGGATGGCATTTGTAATGAATGGTGATGGATGGAACATCTCAAATTTGTTGTATGCTAATGATGCAGTACTGCTTGCAAGTACTGAACAAGAACTTGGTAGTCTAGTGCAGAGTGTTGCTGATGTCTGTGAGCATCGTGCCTTGAGAGGAATGTAGAAAAGAGTAAAGTGACGGTTATTGAGAGAAAAGGTGACTCCCAGTGCGATGTTACAGTGAATGGAGAGAGACTGGAATTGGTGAGAGAGTTCAAATAGCTGGGTACAGTGATAGAAAAATAGAGGAAAATGTGCAAAAGAAGTTGAAAGTAGAGTGACACAAGGAAGAAAAGTAGCTGGTGCAATGAATTCCTTGATAAGAAACAGAGGCTTGAGTGTTACAGCTGCACAAGGCTTACATGAAGGAGTGTTAGTGCCAGCTTTAACATATGGATGTGAGACTGGTATGGCATGAAAATGAAAAGTCAAAGAGTAAAAGCAGTGGAAATGGGACTGCTGAGGAATGTATCTGGAGTACAGAGGGAGGATAGGATATGAAATAATGTGATTCGTGGAAGATGTGGATTGAGGAAGTCGGTGGATACCAGAATCGAAGAGAGTGTACCGTACTGAGATGGTATGGTCATGTGGAGAGAATGGATAACGGTAGAATGGTGAGAAAGATATATCTGTGTGAATTTGAAGAAGGGAGGAGGCGAGGTAGGCCAAGGAGAAGGTGGAGGGATATGGTGGAAGATTGTGTGAGGAAGAGAGGTTTGGAAGTCGGTGAGACTAGGAAACTGACAAGAGATTGAGCAGGCTGGATGAAAGTTGTGAGGAGAAGTGCATGATCAGGGATTTGGGACCCCTTTTTAACATGGCAGCGTCAGGATTGACTTGACCAGATACCTCTGTGTGAAGCTGCACAACGTGGTGAATGTTTTTGGTGTATTCGATAGAGCCAGGATTCCGGGGGGCTTGAATGATGAGTGAATGGAAACATGGCCCATTGGATTGGGCAAATTTGGGCTGTCTGGACATTGCTACTCCTCACCCTGCCCTAGGGTGGGAAAGGAGGTCCAGATGATGATGATGATGATGATGGAAGTAAAAAAAAAAAATCTATATCTACCAACACAATTTCCTGGCAGCTTTACAGTACAGTAACTGCCATGCTTATTAAGGGTGTTTTTCAGTTTGAACATTTATACAGTACAGGTATAGGGTTTTATACAGGGTTAATCTCTTTAGGAGGGGTTTTGGGGTACTATGTCACTTTCCAACACCCCATGGGCTGCTTTGTCAGATGATTTAAAGTTGTATATGTAAAACCATTGAAGTATAGCTTTTTTAGCTGAATAAAGTACAGTATGGAGACAGCAAGAATAACCTAGACTCTGAAATCAAGGAGGTGCATATCTAAATTGCAATCACCATCCTACCCTGAAGCCTAAGGTTTCTGTTTTACTGTAACCCTCCTCCCATCCAAAGAACATTGCTCTTTGATAAACTCTCCTTCTACAGTTTTTAAAACCAGTAACCTTCCTAGCCATTGACTTTCTATTTGCTGTAGCCCTCCTCCCCTGAGACTAACTTTTTTCTCCTTCATTTGCAGGTGGTGAGTAATCTGTCTAAGTTTTGTTCAAGACTGGTCCATGCGTAGGTGAGAACAAGTTACATCAGGAATATTGGTGATACTACATATAAGTCTTTTCAATTTGGCAACGTAAAATAGTCAACTCTCAACCTTGCTCATTGTTGATGTTAAAAATTGATGCTAGTCATGAAAGAATCTTAGGATGTAGGACTATGATTTTTAAAGATACAAAGAAAGGCTGTATATGCAATATTTTCTGCTTATGGTGAGCTTTAAAACTTGCATTTTTCCAATAAATACTTTGATTATACAAATATATTTGAATAATTCTTGTAATAAGGTACAGAATGGTACTATATTTTTCACCTGAAGACTTTCATGAAGGATTGCTTGATATTTGGAAAAGCAGTTTTTATCTCTGGTAAATAATCAAATCTTGCTTTTTAGTGGACTTGTTAATTTTGACATTGATTTGAGGAGTCATCTTGTAACATCTATAAAGGCTCCAGTGTGGCTGCATGCCTCTCTGCCTTGTCATGATGAATTAGAAAGTGCCATGTTGTGGAAGAATTGGCTGGATTTTGAAAGCCAGTCATATTGGTATTCCCTGAAAAAAATAATCTGCACAGTAGTTGTTAAAATACAACTGCTTTGTGGAAAGTTATGATTTTGAAGACTACTTTTTTCTGGTTAATCTTAAAATATTTGTGATCGTAAATTGATAATGACTAAAGTCAGTCTTTTAATCTCCTTGAATTTTTTACTAAATGTCATTGATAGTGTATACAAGATAAAAATGCTTAAATTGAGTAAATAGACAAAGGAAAATATTTTGCATAAGAGTACTTAACAGTTGTCAAAAATACTTGAGAGGTTCATACTGTAATGGAAAGTCTAAAGGTGATATTGCTACATACTGTACTAATTAAATGAGGCAAAGGTTACACATCACACCAGGCTTCTGACTTTGATTGTATCAAATTTGATGCTTGTCCAACTTTGCCATCTCAAAAAATCCCTAATTTTAATTCTCTAACATGTCTAGTTACTGAGATACAGCCAGTTTACCCTAATTTTTGTACATTTGGAAAAGTTGGCCATGAAGCCGACACTGGGCATCTGTAACATCATTATATATTAAGCTAGAGAGCTAAGATTTCATGCAAAGGGTATATACCAACCACAGATTTCATATCTGGTGTCACTGTGGTATGCCTTTCATACTTTGTATATATATATATATATATATATATACAGTATATCCTCACCCTGCCCTTGGGTGGGAAAGGAGGTCTGGATGATGATGATGATATATATATATATATATATAAAGCTCCAAAAATCAAAGGATCCCAGATATTCCTTGATAGGTGCTTGCCTTAAAATTCAGTTTTAAGAACTATTGGTTTCCAATGGCTAAACTTACCAGTAGTGTCTCTTATCATATGCTGAAAACCTGTAGTATTTCTTATGTGGTGAAAGTTTGGTAAGGTAATTACAACAATTAAAACTAAATATTTAAAGTGGTGCTTAGAAGTAGCATTGTTAAAAATGGTTCTTACGTTGGTTAGTGTTTCACTAAGATGACTTCATTGGCACGCATATTTTTACCATGCATTTATATGTATTGAAGCATTAGTTTATCAGGGGGTCTTGAGCCCCTAGTTTAGCATGGTGCTTGAAGCCCTTGTATGTGATTTCAGAAATGGACTCCCAAGGGAGATGTATGCTGATGATTTGCTGTTCATTGCAGAGCATGAAAGGGAGATGGAGGAAAGATTTAGGAAGTGGAGAAATGGTATGGGGCACAAGGGCTTGAGAGTACATGCAGATGAAACAAAGGTGATGGTATCTAGGGCTGGTGGCGGTACTGTCATCAGAGAGAGAGTGAGTGGCCATGTGCAGTTTGCCACAAGGACGTGGGAAGTAATTCTATCTTGTGCAGTGTTTGTGATAGTGGGTGCATACGAGTTGTAGTGGTACAGAGGTAGACTGCAAGATAATGCTGGTATTGTGTGAGGTGTGTTGAGGAGAACATGTGGAGATTGTCAGGTGTGAAAGGATTGATCTTGCTGGTGAATCAAGTGTGTGAAAGAGTTTTGTTATTTGGGAGACATGCTGGAGGTGGGGCTGGAGCAGCTCTGTGGCTAGAGTGAGGAGTGGTTGGAAGAAGTTCGGGGAGCTGTTGCCTCTCCTGACATTGAGAGGGCTCTCTCTCCATGCTGAGGGATCTTTGTATGTGGCATGTGTTTAGGAGTGTAATGATGTATGGCAGTGAGACCTGGGCAGTAAAGGAAGAGTATATTCGCTGGCTGAATTGTACAGAAATGGCAATGATTAAGTGGATGTCTAGAGTGTCCTCGAATGCGAGGCCTGGGGGAGGTAGGTTTACTTATTCTCAACTTAAATGTCAGGACCAATTTGCCTAGCCCCGGGCTCATACGCTTCTTGTGGGGCGGCATAGGATTGGATGATGAAATAGTTAAGAGGAAGGATAGGACTGGAGTGTAATGGTATTGTGATGAGGAGAGGTAGCTTGAGATGGTTTGGGCATGTGGGGAGGAAAGGGAATGACATGGATGCAGAAAGTGAGAAGTGTCAACATTGGGGATAAGGTTGCGAGAGACTGACCAAAAAGGACCTGGGACAAAGTCATAAAGTGTGACCTTAGGGATAAGGAACTGAATAGGGGGGCTGCCAGAGATCATGCAGCATGGAGACATGCTATTAGGTGAACAAGGCCAACAGATGAAGGCATGTTGGAGCCTTCATGAACGAAACAAAATGAAAGTTTCATTTTGGTGTCTTGACTCATATTTTTAGTATTTGTCTCCTACAGTTGTGCAGTCACATATCTTATTCGTTTCGTTTCGTTTCGTTTTTAAAGGCTCCAACATGCTTGCATGTGTCGGCCTTGGTCACCTAATGGCGGCTCTCCACGCTGCACGATCCATTGCAGCCTCCCTGTTCAGTCCCTTAACCCTAAGGTCACACTTAATGACCTCGTCCCATGTCTTTCTCGGTCTACCCCTCATAACCCCACCCCCAATATTAACACTTCTCACCTTCCTCACCCAATTATCATCCCCCATCCTCTCCACATGTCCAAACCACCTCAATCTACCTCTCCTCATCACAACACCAATACACTCCAGTCCCATCCTACCTCTCAACTCTTCCATTGTAAACCCAGCCCCTCCAGGCCTTGGACGCAGGGACGCACTGCACATCCACCTAATCATTGTCATTTCTGTACGTCTGAGCCGGCGAATGTCTTCCTCCTTCACTGCCCAGGTCTCACTGCCATACAGCATTACACTAGTCAAATTTGACTTGTGTCTTATTGCACAAAGTTTATCAGATTTGGTTAACAATGGTATAATTCCAGCTTGACTGTACATGATTTAAGAATACTAAAGGTTACTTTACCTATCACCATCTATTGTGCAGTGCCATTGGCAGTTATTAACATGACTAATAATAGATGGCCAAATCCCACAGATCTTTTCCATACTTGATCACTGGAAAAGATTCCCCAGATTAACCGTCGTCAAGAAAAGATGAGTGTTGGGTACCCTTTAAGCATGTTTTGTGTGTAATTATTGCATCTAGTGCTCAGGGAAGAGGTGCTTGCCAGTACACCTTAAATTCTTGTGATCTAAACAAAATCTTGACAACTTGATCAAAATTTCTTAATAAAAATTATTGTCACTAAATTGTCAGTTAACAATTTTAAGTAAAATAACACCATGTGTTGGTGAATTTTACAGCCTAATTTATGTACTCTTCAGCAAAAACATTGTTACTTTGTGTATTAGACCAGAACATACGTGCATATACTTTTTTTTATTTTTTTTATGCTAGGAAGAAAACCAAAGGCCACGAGCCCACAATAACTATTCCTTCCAAGAGAAAAACGAAATACAAAATAATGAATATTGTTTTATTTTGATATATCCTCAGTTTCAGTTTGAAGTACAGTAGTGCACCAACTTTCGCTACAGCAGGATTCGCGGAATCCACTTTCGCGGCATGCACCAAATATTCCCTAACTTCCACTTTTGCTTGAAAAAAATCGATTTTCGCGCACAAATTTTGGGTTTAAGACAATATTTTGAACTTTGAATTTCCTGCACCGCCCGCCCGCAACCCACTGCCATCTTGAATGATGTCATGTCAACACTCTGTCCACCCATTCCCGCCATTGTGTACGAGCGTGCTAGCTCCATTGTGTTGGATTCTCACGGTTCAATGGCCTCTACTATACCTGGTAGTGTGGGGAAAGGGCCTGGTGGTGTGGGGGGAGAGCCTGGTGGTGTGGGGGGAGGGCCGGGAGGCAGTGGTGGTGATAAAAAGTGGCCGGGACATTCAAAGTCGGGAGGAAAGGCCAAGGCTAAAAGAGAGTATCGTGTTGGAGTGAAGAAACGGCAGTATAATAATGAAATGAAAAGGAAGATAGTTGCATCTGAGGAGGCAGAGAGAGAGAGTGGTAGCGAGGCAGCAAGAGGTGGCGCCAATACGTCTGGCGTGGCTTAATAAGCCCGCCACGCGCCTCGGATACTTACCCCCAACATCCATTAAACACCTCAACCTGGTCTCTGTGGTATGTTTCTCCTCATATAATGTGTACTGTACAGTTTTTATTGTTTGTATCTCACAATGCAATGTACAATAGTGATTTGATGTACTGTATTGCAAGTGAAAATGAAAATCTGATGTTACTTTAGGATAACCGGGAACCAATTAGCCTTTTTGCCATAAAGACAATGCCCCGACTTTCGCTAATTCCACTTTCATGCATTATTTTTGGACCCAATTAGGCGCGAAAATTGGTGCCCCACTGTATAAAATGACCCTTAATATATAAAGATGTTTCTTGTTATCGTAGTATACATTTTCCTGAAATAAACTAAATTTGGGGGGGGGGGGGGAGTCTACGTCAAAATGAAACCTTGACACACTAATGCCTCAATATATATCCAGTACAAATGTGTGATAACAATATGAGAGTGCTGCTGAACTGTCTTGGTGAAATACTTGCCGACAAAAGAGCCATTTTTAAGTCGTAATTTTAAGTAACATTTTAAATGCTTAGTTTTAATGCCCATGTGGAGGGGACGAGAGACTGATGAGGAGAGTGTATGTTGAGTGAGGTGGAGGGGGGAGGGAGGCCAAGGATGAGATTGAGGAAAGGATTGGTAGATGAGAGAGGGGTGTGAGAGCTAGGAGCAGGGCAGTGAAATGGGGGAGGACAGGGCAACAAGGAGGCGATTTGTTTGTGGCCACCCCTTATGGGATTAGGGTGTCTGTCAATAGATAGTTTTACTGGTTATAAATACTTAGTTTTAGTGGTTACAGTCACCTTAGTAAACTTTTTTTTTTTTTTTTTTTTTTTTTTTTTTTAGTAGTAGTAGGTACAATATATGATAAAATATCCATACAGGTAAGCTGAGCCTTTGGAAACCAATAGTTTTCTTAAAACAACTTCAAAGAAAATTTGGTATAGATTTTTGTGGTAGGTGGGGGCACTCACCATCCACTCAATGTAGTGATGCTCATGGGTGTCTGCTCTTTCCTCTCCTTCCTTATTTACTTCCATTCTCTTCTGTCTTTCTTTAGTTCATTCATTCCTCATCCTTCTGCCTATGGGCGACTTTACAATCCCTCTTCCGCCTTTCTTTCCTTCATTCTTTCCTCTTCTGACTGGGTGACTGCACTGAGTGACAAGCCAAATGGTTTCATGTACACCAGGACCATTTACTATGCTGGGTGGTAACCAAATAACCAGTTTTATGGTGCCTGGTGGTTTAGTGTGTAATTACGGCGCTCCAGTTGGATTAAGCCGGTAAAGGTTGATATCCAAGGGGTGGTTGGGGTTTATTGCTCACGTAATGCCACTCAGGGATGAGTGAGGCTGGTCACTTTCATCATAAATGTCAGGACCAACTTGCCTAGCCCCGAGCTTCTACACTTCTGGAGCAACGTAGGATTGAATGATGGATGGATGGATATTTCTTTGATTTTTGGAGCTTTATATAAGGAAAGGTATAAAAGGCATACCACAGATGACACAGATATGAAGTCTACGGTTAGCATATACCCTTTGTGTGAAATCTTAGCTCTCTAGATTAATAAATAATGAAGTTACAGATGCCCAAAGTTGGTTGCAAGACCAACTTTTCCAAACGTACAAATGTTCGGGTAAATTTTGAATGGCTGCATCCCAAGAACTACACATGTTAAAGAACTCATTTAATTTTTACACAACTTTTTCTTTTTCTTTTAACTTTTTTTTTCTGGGGGGGGGGGGAGTTATTCAAAATGGTTGATTTGGCATGGAATGATCTTTCTGTTCTGTGCATAATTGTGTTATGATAATAGAGTTGATAGAACACTGTCTTTAATATGCCTTGTTTATATTTTACAATGAATGTCATAGTATAGGCTCCCATGTTAGTGCTAATAAGAGCAGACTTTGGAAGGCCATTTCAGAAAAGATAGGTAAGTGAATGAAATGGGTATAAAGGATTACACAGGAAAGAGCAAGTCAAATAAATTGCATCATAAAGCATAGTGGATGTTGGAGTGGCCCTGGTGAGAGAGGATAGTGTTTGGAAACTCCCTGTACTGTTGTTTGCAGATGATACTGTGTTGTTGAGTGAAGACGAAGGGGAGCTGCAAGGCTTGGTGGATGAGTTTGAGTGTGTGTGTAAGAAACGGAATCTAAAGGTGAATGTAGGGAAGAGTAAAGTGATGGTCTTTGAGAGAGGTGAAGTCAGTGAATGTACAGCGAGGTTGGATGGTGAGGAATTGGAAAATGTGAGTACGTTTAAGTACTTGGGTAGTGTGATGAGTAAGGATGGAGGTTTGGAGGGTGAAGTGCTTGAAAGGGTACAGCAGGGAAGAAAGGTTGCTGGTTCTTTGAAAGCAGTGATAAGAAACAGGGAAGTGAGCATGGAAGTGAAAAAGTTACTACATGACAGTATTGTGATACCAACTCTAACGTACGGAAGTGAAGCTTGGACGTTGTTGGAAGGACACAAGTCAAGAGTGAGAGCCGTGGAAATGAGTTATTTAAGAGGAGCCTGTGGAGTCACATGGAGAGACAGGCTGACGAATGAGGATATAAAGGAGCGTTGTGGTGTTGATGTGGATGTGATAGGAAGCGTTATGAGGAACACACTGAGGTGGTTTGGCCATGTGGAGAGGATGGAGGGTGAAAGACTGACGAAAAGAGTGTATGTGAGTGAGGTGGAGGGGGAAAGAGGGAGGGGGAGGCCGAGGATGAGATGGAGAGATGGGGTGGAGAAGTATATGAGAGAGGGGGGTGTGAGTTGGGAGCAGGGGAGTGAAATGGCGGGGGACAGGGCGACTTGGAGGCGATTTGTTTGTGGCCACCCCAAACGGGATTGAGGCGTCTGGCAATAGATAGATAGAGATAAAGCTAATGCCGAGATGAATGAACACTTTTATGAAACTTTGTTTGTGGAAGCTCAAAGAAAGCAAGGCAGAGAGCATTATGATGAAAGGGAGCTTCCTAAAACTTTGTTTTTGGAAGTTCCTGTCAAACCAAAGGAAGCGAGGCAAAGAGCATCATAAATGAGGTGGAAGAATGCTGTTCTAAAACAGTTTTGGGAAGCTCACCATCAAACCAGAGAAAGCAAGGCAAAGAGCATCATGAATGAGCTGAAAAGAATGTTTGTATAACCAGGCACTGGAGCCACCTGATCATATATATTGTCACCACATAAAGGTGGCATCCTTCACTTGCAACATGTCAGTATTAAACTCATATACACTAATGTTAAAGGTTTAATGTGCTGAAAAATTACTAAGTTCAAAATGCCATGAAGCTTTCCATGCAACTTAAAGTACTAGCCTTAGCTGACTCTTGGAAGTGTAGCAGGGTGGCTTATCCAGCTTAGGGGAGCACACTGGACTCCCAGCTACCATTACATAGGCTTAATTTTAGTCTGGTTATTTATTTTTTACTTCATTCTTGGTGCAACCAGACAATTTTATTCACCTCTGTGACTTTCAAAGCTGAGGGAGTAAGATATAGCCTCCATTAGCCTCTTCACTGCTAGAGGTCTGCCTTGAGTAAAATAATCTGGTGATAATGAGATTGAAATGTAAATTGGCATCAGAGTAAACGGGTTTGTGTGATGAAGGCTGGTTTTTGTTTATAGTTGGATGCATTATGAATTGATATGGGATATTGTCAAGGCCTACAGACCACTGTAAAGCTTCCTATGCCACCTTGAATATGGTCAAATGTTTTGCCAGACATCTGATCCTCTGAACATCATCTAGAGTAAGTGGAAGTAAGCTTGGTAATGTTGAAGTTTAGGCTGAAAATGGAAGTTTTTAAGGTTTGTTTGGTATTTTATAATTTTCAAGCACCAGTGCTAGTAAGTTTTAATCACTTCCTGCCCTCTCCAACAGGATAAACTTCAGATGTAGATGGCAGACATCGTGTTGCAGACTGAAGTTGGTAGAAGGCAGCGGCGGCGGCTTGAAAATCATAGGAAATAATGGAATAAACACCTAACTACCAAACAAAGGACATCACCACTCTTATGTCTCGTGACAGTATTGTTCATTTGTATGTACAGTCAGCCAAAAAAAAAATAGTATCGGCCATCTTACTGCACATAGCATTCTCAAATGGACAGAGCATTGTGATATGTGGGGCACCCTGTAATTGGAAGTAGAAATATTGTCCTTGGTAACTATTACAATTCTGAATCACTTAAATTGGGACACACTTTAATTATAAGAGCAAATATTGTCCTTGGTAAAAAGTGTATTATAAGTCTTAAGCATACCGTATAAATTGGGACACACTAATTATAAGTGCAGATATTGTCCTTGGTAATTATTACAACTCAAAATCACATAAATTGGGGCACACTGTAATTGTAAGTTCAAATACTGTCCATGGTAATTATTCATCCATCCATTGTCCAATCCTGTGTTGCCCCATGAGGAGCGTAGGAGCCCTGGGCTAGGCAAGTTGGTCCCAGCATTTAAGATGAGTGACCAGCCTCACTCGTCCCTGAGTGGCATTACGTGAGCAATAAACCCCAACCATCCCTTGAATATAATCCTGCACCGGCTCAATCCGACTGGAATGCCGTAATTACCCACTAAACCACCAGGTGCCCAAATTTGGTTATATGGTTACCACCCAGCATAGTAAATTGTTTCCTGGTGTACAGGAAACCATTTGGCTTATCACTCAGTGTAGAGCCACCCACAAGCAGAAGTAAGAGGAAAGAATGAAGGAAAGAAAGACAGAAGAGGGTGGTAATTATTACAATTCTAAATCACATAAATCATAACACATTGGATGGTATATTTTTTTCTGGCAATATGTTAACAGATTCATGTGCGTCTCCAAAACTCATTCATTTTGACAATAATCAGTCCCCAGGTGTGATACTTTTTTGGTTGACTGTACAATAGTGAAAAAATAAGGGAAATGTGTCAACTGCCTTACTTAGTGTTCTGAGGTTTATTTACCATTTTATAAACCGTCTCTGGTTGCCTTTGCAAGTCACCTACCTCCCTGTCATTGTTATTATTATTTTTATTATTATTATTACTTGGTGCATTTCACTAGACATTCATTGTTCTCATTTTTGTATGTGTTTCTGAACCTTATCTCAACCCATCATTAACTGGGAAAAAAGTCTAGATGATTTATTATTATTATTGATTTTATTACTCTAATTATTATTGTATTGTGTGGCATGAGTACAAAAAAGTTACCGAGATGTGGAAATAGGTTAGAGAGGAATGTGTGTCGATTTTGTAGAATGGATAGGAAAAGAAATACTGTAATGTGATTTGTGAAAGGTATGAATAAAAGAAGTCTGTAGACAGTAAGATTGAAGGGTGTGTGTGCTGGGATGGTATAGGTATATGGAGAGAATGTGTATAAATCGGGTGGTGAATACGGTATATATGATGCATTTTGTACTGTCATATTGTGGTCATACAATTTCATACAAAATAATACTGTAGTTCCAAACAGTTTCATATGATACAGTCCAAAGTTGAACAAGGTGGTTTGAAATCTGCTGCCAGTTATTCAATTTTCGTACAATTTTAAAGAAAAGGGAAGTGATGCAATGTTGCTGTCAAGTAATCCATCCCGCTCTGACCCAAGCTTAAGTCTTGGGACTGCCACCATGGACGTATGTGATATTCGTTGAGTAGGAATTGTACAGTGCTGTATCGTAACTGATGTCATATTGATACAGTATTACTACACTGAAAGCAGCATCAGCATATTAAATCAGTTCAGTCAGTGATGAAAAAGATGTTGGTACATGTTACCCTGTGCCAGTATCTCCAGTTCAGCATCAGAAGGCAGATTTTATGAACAGATTGCCCATTTCACTTGCTTTTAAACATAAACCCTCCCTATAACAAACTAATTGAGGGGAAGCTGGATTTGATAAAGCTGAAAGTCCATTATATCTGACGGTCTGACCTTGAAGTGGGATTTCAAGTACATGTTTGAAAATACAGTAATTGAGTACAGTAGCATATTCTGGTACTAAAATGGAAACCGATACCCATGTTATATCAATTTGGACCATACCTTTGCCCTGTTGCAGTTTATTTCACATCCTTGGAGTACAGAAGGGTAGCAAACACATGTATTGCACCCCATTTATTGGTTATTGTTCATTATAGCTGATGGAAGTTCGGTGGCTTCATAGCATCCATTATATCCTGTATCTGGCTAACTGAGGTATATTAAATCAAGGATCTTCTGTATTTTGAGCATTATTTGCATCACTTCTCACGTTTCTATTTAAAGGTAATAAATGTGGACTTTATCTGTAGTCATCCTATCTTTTTCTTAGTATGCAAATGAAGGAGAGTAAATGAAAAGTCTGAGGTATGAGCTGGTAATGGGTATACTATTGTTGGCATCCACTGACGGCTAGAAGTTAAGCCTTTTTGTTGTTGAGATTCGTAAATGTCCCGTAATACTTTTGGATACTGTCAATAGTTAATTAGAGGATGATAAAAGTTTGTAATACCAGCTTGACTACCCATCACTGTCAGTAGTACTAGATTAGTTTCCCTGGAGAGAAGTTAAGGGTTTTGCTGAGGAAATCAGTCATTAACACTATAAGTATACTGTGTAATAGCTCAACTTAGGGTCAGTATTTCAGTAGCAGTACTCTTCACACCATTCTTTGGAGCTAAGAAGAATGCAGTTCATGATTTGCAGAAATAACCCCTTCATGGAAGTCATCTTGACAAAGGACAAAAGATTGTATGACTATGATGAACCATACAGAATGTGGTATGAGTTGAATATGGGAGATGGTGCGGTATACCTTCCTTCCTTGCCTGCCCCACTCCTGTCTTACAACCTTTACTGGCTGCCTCACCCCGCACCCTGTCTAGCTGCCTTTCTCCTTCCCTTCATGCCTTATCTCTCCCTTCCCAGATGCCTGCCTCCTCTCCATTCCTCCCTCCCTTCCTGCATGCCTCCCTGCCTAACACCTTCCATACCTTCCTGAGTTCCTTCTTTCAGTTCTTCACCTTGTCTTTTTCACTCCCCTCCCTTCCTACCTGCATGCCCATTTCCTCCCTCACCTCCACCCTTCTACCTGCCTCACCTACTTCCTGCTACCTCTCTTATCCCCTCATACCTTCCCCCCCTGCTTTCTTGCTTCCTGACACGTGCCCCCTGCCTATCTTCCTTACCCCTTAGCTAAAGCTGGGGTCGGCAATTACCTTTGACTAATGCCCAATGTCAAGAGCTTGGAGCATCGCCATTACCATGCCCTACAGGATCTGCTCATTTTATGGTTGTGTTGGTAAAACATGACAAACCAAGATGTTTTCCATTTAAAAACAAAGTGACAAGAAAGAGAGGGAAATTAAATACTTTTGCTGCTGCAGCCCATTAAACTCAGTTTAGGTCACAGAGGCTTGGCTGACATTTTGCCTGCATTGCCTTCTGAAGGATTTAAATGAAACTTCAGTTAAAATTCAGAGTACGATAAATTTGGAGTAGACCAACATTACCACGAGTTCCAGTGAGTCATAAAATTCTGCTTATTACAAGCGGACAATGTGTATCCTCAATTTAGTTTGGAAATGAGTTGCCTGAACCACCTTGACCGTTCTGCTGAGCGGAAGCTAATAACTTTACTCCTGTTTGAAATAAGAGTTGAAATTCTTTCAGCATTCATGTAATAAAATTTAATTGTCATTCAAAGAACTCACCCATAAAAGTGTAGGAATCCCTTGGAATCTCATGTTTTCCAGGGGAGTGTTTGGCTCTAACTGATGAACATCGCAATTACGAAATCAAATAAATATTTTATTGTAACACTTTTCTTTTTGCATCAACTTGAGCAGTGAAGTATTGGAGATTCCGCCTATATTTTATATCAGGGAAATTTTGATAACATGGCACTCGCTTGCTTATCATGCACTCACAAAGTTCCTTTTACTGGTACAGTAGTAGGTTATATGAAAGTTATATAGAAAATATGATAATTTTTGTAGTTTTACCCGAGAATCCAAATATCAAAATTTAACATCTGTTTGGAAGGGAGTGGGCGAGGGACATCTTGTCAGCCTGCCAAAATTGGCTGGTCTCATTTTCTAGACAGTTGCGTTCATACCAACTACTGTAATTCGGATGGGTCTCATTACCCTCAGACAACTGGAAATTACCCCAATGGAGTAATTTACCCCTAATTGACAACCCCTGCCTGAGAGGAATGTGTGCAGAGTACATTGAATGCCTAGGATGAGAGAGACTGTGATTAGGGAAGGAAGTGAATTAATATGGTAGAAGAGAGAGTGCTTAGATGGTGTGGTCATATGGGGAGAATGGATGGAAACAGGCTGGTGGGAAGGATATGGTTATGTAGGTTTGTAGGTGGGAGGGAGTGTCACACCGGTCAATAGCAAAGCATTTACTTTATTTAGGTGCCCTATGAGCTGTTAAAAATATCTGCTTTTTAACATGTTTGCATCAGTGCAGGTCATTGTGATAAATAATGACAGTAAGCAGTGTCTTTCAGAACCCATGCAGTATTGAAGTTTTTACAGGCAAACCAAACCCTCAGAACATTAAAATTGTGTGAATTATAGAGACCTGGAGCAGTACTGCTATCTCTTGTTTTGCATTACTGTACAATCTTTCCAGACAGTATCGTCAGCCAGGGGATTTGATGGTTTCACATCCTTTTTTAAGGCAGATAATTCTGAATGTTCTATAAAATCAGTTATTTAGGATGTACATTACTAATAAAGCAGCCAGAATCATTTCCCCAAGTCACTGGATAATTTTTTTAAAGCATCCATAATAATTTACCAAGTTACTGGAATATTTTAAAAGCATCCGTAATCATGACCCAAGTTACTGGATTTTTTTTTTTTTTTTTTAAGCATCCATAATCATTTCTCAAGTTGATAATCATCTTCCCCCAAAATATAATAATGGAGATGTTTGAGATACCTTTTGGATGGATTGTACACAGCTTGTTCTTATCTCTGAATTACTTCTTGGTAAATGTATTATTATTTATATAGCCCACTCCCCCCCCCACCCCCACCCACTCCTTACCTCCACTTATCCTGCATCCCACCACCTGTATTTCCTCCCTGCCTCCTCATCCTATCTCCTTACTGCCTCCTCAGCTTTCCATCTCACATTCCCTCCTCCATCTTCTTTTCTCCATTCCTCCTTCTTCCATCCCTTTTTCTTTATTCCTCCGTTCCTTAACCCTGTTTCCTCCTACCCTCCTCCTCCTTTGTCTCTACCATTTGTATCACAGTTACCTCTTCCTCTTCTCTTCCTCCCTGCTCCTCTTCTTCTTCTCTTCCTCTCCTCCTCCTCTTCTCTTCTCCTTCTCTGCTCTTCCTCTCCTCCTCCTCTGCTCTTCCTCTCCTCCCCCTCTTCTCTTCTTCTCCTCTGCTCTTCGTCTCCTCTTCCTCTGCTCTTCCTCTCCACCTTCTCTTCTTTTCCTTCCTGCTCCTCCTCTCCTCCTTCTCTGCTCTTCCTCTCCACCTCCTCTTCTCTTCCTCTCCACCTCCTCTTCTCTTCCTTCCTGGTCCTCCTCTCCTCCTTGTCTTCTCTTCCTCCCTGCTCTTCCCCTTCTCCTCCTCCTCCTCTTCTCTTCTCTTCTCCTCCTCCTCTTCTCTTCTTCTTCTCCTCTGCTCTTCTTTTCCTCCTCCTCTTCTCTTCTTTTCCTCCTCCCTGCTCTTCCTTTCCTCCTCCTCTTCTCTTCTTTTCCTCCTCCCTGCTCTTCCTTTCCTCCTCCTCTTCTCTTCTTTTCCTCCTCCCTGCTCTTCCTTTCCTCCTCCTCTTCCTCCCTGCTCTTCCTCTCCTCCTCCTCATCTCTTCCTCATCTTCTCTTCCTTCCTGCTCATCCTCATCTTTTCTCCCTTGCTCTTCCTCTCTCCTCTTCTCTCCCTCTCCTCCTCTTTCCTCTCCCTCTTGTCATCTTCCTACTTTTCCTTTTCTTCCTCTTCCATTCTCATCTTTATCCTCCTCCTCGTATCTGTTCTTTCAGTTCTTTCTCTTCTTCCTCTTTCCCCCCCCCCCTCCTCATCCCACTTCCTCTCTCTCCTTTTCCTCCCTCCTCTTCCTATCCTCCTCCCCCCTCTTCCTCTCCTCCTCCTCTGCTCTGCTCTTCCTCTTCTCTGCCCTCTTCCTCTTTCATCTCCTCCCTGCTCTTTTTTTTTTTTTTTTCTTCCTTCTCCATCTTTTTTTTTTCTTCTCCCTATTTGTCAACCTCATCACCTACTATCCCAGAACCACACCCACTCCCACTCCATTATCCACCACCCTCATCCCCCCTATCTCCCACCCAAACCACGTATCGTATCGCACAATCCTCATTGCCTATCCCCACACCACCCAGTCCCATGCCCCCACCCTCCTATGAACCCTTATCCGTTCTTTCCCACATACACCTCCCTTGCTTACACCCCATCTTCCTCTTCCCCAAGCACCACACCCATCACCCTTTCTCACCACTTAGTGTCTTTAGCAATAAAAGTTTGAGTATTTTGTAGATTCTCCAGATCATATTAATAACCAGTCTTCATACACGTATGAAAGCCTTACATTTATATGGGTTTAGATTACTTGTTACCCTTTGTGAAACATTGTAAATGAAATGTATTAATAAAAGTCTTTTATGGTAGGGTTGTGTTTGATGAGCCTTGTGGTAGACTTATAGTAGACCCCTACACAAAAATTTTCAAAATTGCAGAGTGGACTGCACCGGGATTTTTCTGAGAGATCGGGCGAAAATCCATATTTATAAAGATTTTTAGGCGCCTTATTTATAAAGATTCTTAGGGGGTATTTAAGAATCTTTATAAATATGACTTAAGCCATATTAATGAAGATTCTTAATTTACCCTTTATATTTACAAACATTCTTAACTTAAGAATCTTCATTAATATGGCTTAAGTCATATTTATAAAGATTCTTAAATACCCCCTAAGAATCTTTATAAATAAGGCGCCTAAAAATCTTTATAAATATGGATTTTCGCCCGATCTCTCAGAAAAATCCCGGTGCAGTCCACTCTGCAATTTTGAAAATTTTTGTGTAGGGGTCTACTATAAGTCTACCACAAGGCTCATCAAACACAACCCTACCATAAAAGACGTTTATTAATACATTTCATTTACAATGTTTCATGGAATAAATCTTATTTACAATTTTTTATGGAAGGCAACAAACAAGCACAATATAAGGTGGAGGGGAGGAAATAGATTAAATGGTAGTCATGCTAAATGGGGAGGGAGGGTGAAGTGGGGGTAATGTGGTGGTGATGAGTTGACGGTAGGTATGGTCATGGTGGAGGAAAAGACAAAAAAATAAGGAATGGAGAGTAGGGGCAAGGACAGAGACAGAAGAGAGAGGCTCAGGTGGAGGAAGGGAATGAGAAAGGGGGAGGTTGGAGAGGAAGGACTGGGTAATGGAGATAGGTTGGTGGTGGCAGGGTGGTGGAGGTGGTGATAGGGAGGAGGGATGGAGGAAAAGGAAATAGGATGGAGAATAAGAAAGGGAAGAAAATGGGGAAGTGGAGGGAGCCTAATACATAGCTGTAGATATTGTATATGATAAACACTAAAACACACAGAAAATAATACATCTCTTCATTCGTAGTATAAATAACACAAATCTTTATTTGTATTTTTTTTATTTTTTTTTTCATTTGTGGGCTAATGCCTACAGGAGGCATAATTTAATTTTGTTTTAAAATCTGACTGGATGTAATTTTGAAAATATTCTCCTGTTTTTGCTTCTCTGTTATAGAATGTAATTCTTCACTGGAGCTACTTTCAATATACACATTTTCACTATATACATGTCAGATTAAACGGGAACACTTCATGTAAGTCAGCAGTAAAGGTGTGTAGTGAAGATAAAGGTTAATTCAGTAAACAGCATCAATCTAAAAGTATAACGAATTTAAGCTCTTTCCATTCAATACTTATCTTGACTGGTGAAGTCTTGAATATGACCTACTTGAAAAAAATCCTTACTGGAACCTAGCCCTCACTTAGCTATTTTCAAGTACCAGCATTTTACAGGATTATATACAAACTGTTGAATGAGGAATTTCTCTTTGTTGGCATTATGCACAAAAGAAATCACAAATGTATATATTCAGTTTGTAAGTGCGGAAAACGTGCTATAACTTCTCAAAGTAATGTGTTTAAACATTTAAATCCTATGGATATACTATACTCAAGTGGTGCAATAACAGTGATACAGCACAATGTGGGCCTCTGGAAGCAGTTTGGTATTTTGGTTATACATGGGCTGTGTACATGCAAAGGTGGTGTTGGAGAGAGAAGTTCACTTGGTGGCACTAATATAACCAAGCAATGTCCAGTGAAAAGAGACTCTCTCACTATTAATCCTGACTTCACTGCACGGGTCCTTCTGCTCCAGTTTTCCTTTACATACGCACTTTGTTCCATCTACTCCATGACTTTCCTCTTTCCAAGCCATCCCTAAAGCAACAACAGGCGGTGTTTTCAATGCTAAAAGATTCCTCTTAGCTAAACATCTAATTGTACACACAATCAATGGACTCTCAATCAAGAAAAACATGAACACACACACATCCTAAACTACCACACCCAAACAAGACCTCCACACAGGCTAACAAGGCTGCCTCCCCCCCTCCCCTCCAGACACACTTTATGCACTATGGGTCACAAAAGTATCAGTGCACAATATGCATGAAACATTTGGGACCACAGAACGAATCTAAAGGTGAATGTAGGGAAGAGTAAAGTGATGGTCTTTGAGAGACGTGAAGTCAGTGAATGTACAGCGAGGTTGGATGGTGAGGAATTGGAAAATGTGAGTACGTTTAAGTATTTGGGTAGTGTGATGAGTAAGGATGGAGGTTTGGAGGGTGAAGTGCTTGAAAGGGTACAGCAGGGAAGAAAGGTTGCTGGTTCCTTGAAAGCAGTGATAAGAAACAGGGAAGTGAGCATGGAAGTGAAAAAGTTACTACATGACAGTATTGTGATACCAACTCTAACGGATGGAAGTGAAGCTTGGACGTTGTTGGAAGGACACAAGTCAAGAGTGAGAGCAGTGGAAATGAGTTATTTAAGAGGAACCTGTGGAGTCACATGGAGAGACAGGCTGACAAATGAGGATATAAAGGAGCATTGTGGTGTTGATGTGGATGTGATAAGAAGCGTTAGAAGGAATACTCTGAGGTGGTTTGGCCATGTGGAGAGGATGGAGGGTGAAAGACTGACGAAGAGAGTGTATGTGAGTGAGGTGGAGGGGGGGAGAGGGAGGCCGAGGATGAGATGGGGGGATGGGGAGGAGAGGTATATGAGAGAGGGGGGATGGGGAGGAGAGGTATATGAGAGAGGGGGGTGTGAGTTGGGAGCAGGGCAGTGAAATGGAGGGGGACAGGGCGACGTGGAGGCGATTTGTTTGTGGCCACCCCGAACAGGACTGAGGCATCTGGCAATAGATAGATAGAACGAAGGTCACTGAAATGTTACTGTCCGACCTAACACTATGTAGCCCTAATGTCAGCAGGTATCATATATTGCCAACAAGCAAAATCCTCTTCCAAACATATAGGAAATGTTATGTTTATATAAAAATACACTGTTCATAGACAATGAGATATGGGTAATGTAAGCAACTTTTCATATGTCTCTGGTAGGCATCAGAGGCCCTGTGCACCAGTACTCTTGTGACCCATTGTACCTCTTCACAATAACATTCCAGACCAGGGCGGTAAGACAGGAACAAGTCTCTATGGTTAATAAATAAACTGACCCTCCAGTCTGACTAAGAGGTCATTCAGCACTGAAAATAAATGCACTATTGCCATTCTAACCACCAAGGAAGTACTTGAGTTAGCACCTGACCTCCCGCCCCCCAAGAAGCAACCTGCATCCAAATGAAATGTAGATCACTGCAAAAAGAATATGATGCAGTCACATTGGCCCCACCCCGCCAATGGCTGTGGTCGTCTCCCCCCCCCCCCAAACTGTACATAAATGTAGTCATTGCCTAGCCACTACATCCAATCAAAACCTACTACACCACATGAAGTGCCTCGACATCATCCCTCTTCCTCCTCTACACTACACATTCCCCCACCTGCTGAGCGACTTCCATCAACGTAGAAGTGGTTGTGAAAAGATATATTTCACAGCTCAGGTCACTGTCCCTGACCATCCACCAATGACTGGTCATCAACCATCTAATTGTACACAGCCAATACCAAGCAACACCACACTGACTTTGTAAACATCCCTTGTCCTCCAATCAAAACAGTACCTCCCACACTTTTGTTTCCCTAACTAATTAACCTCCATCCAAAGAGGACTGTGTTGTGAAAGAACTATTACAATACTTCTAAGCACAGATCGCTGGCCCTAACCATCCGCCAATGACTAGTTGTTGACCATCTTTTTTATTCAATTCTTTATTTTTCACTTTATACTTCATTCTTTACAGAAGCTTAAACAAGCATCTGTGCATACTAAATGAGAGGGAATATGAGACCATGGATGATAAATATCTGAATACAGGAAGTTTAAGGGCTGATGTAATATTCTGATTTATGGTGATAATTTCTGGGGCATCAAGTTTGTAATACTGTAAACAGCTTTATGTTATCACTCACATTTATATATTTTAAGATGACAATAAACAATATAATTATGTAAAGTACTCGATGTTTATTCCTTTATAGGACCCATGAAAGCCTGACATTTCAGTGGTGTTCTGTTTCTTCCAATAAAAGGTTCCCACTTTCTTAAGAGTATGGGTATAAAATACTATATTACCTCTCCTTGTACTGATGTGACATCCCATTAATAAGTGTTATTACAGTGAAATGTGATGCTTCCACAAGCTGGCCCTGACAGGGCTCATAACCAACCAGTAGTGGGATGTTTGGTGAATCACATTCTTGAATAATGTACCTGGTATTATGATTCAACTATTAATGTACATGGCTTTCCGTGTCACAGGAAATCCAGGGCCCTGTGAGCTCATTACTAAGACAATTATTAGCTGTGGTAACATCTGTATCCCTGTACTGAAAATAATCACATGTATCATTATGAATAACTTATATAGCAATACACCCAGTGTTAGGGAACTAAACAGAAGTGGGTAAAATCACATGCCAACCCGCCAGAGACATTACTCATTACACTTAGTTTTGGAAACACTGACCCCCTCCTGCACAGATACTTGATTTACCTACTGTGTATAGATACTACCCAACAAATACAATCATTCAAAACCTACAGCAAACAGTGCTTTAAAAATGTTCTCATTCTCCACCCAGCATTAAATTTTACAGATATATATTTTACCCCCCACTCCCCACCCCAAACAACCTCCATTCCACAGGAACTGTGCTGGAAAAAAAAAAAAAAAGCGTATGATATTAAACAGCCTAAGTCACTGGCCCCAACCATCCACCAATGACTGTGGTCAACCATCTTCCCCTCCTCCCCCTAACTTTTTACTTCTACTCTTTCAGACCGTACACAGTCACTACCTTGTCATACAGAGCCACTACTGTACACCATCCAAAATTTCCAGCTGAGCAACATCCAACAAAATTCATCACCAGACATTCACCCCTCATAAACATCCCTACCTAAATGACTCCCATCCAAAAGGAACTGTAATGTGAAAAGTATATGGTATTTCAGTCTGTAGAAGTTACTGGCTCCGACTACCTGCCACTGACTGTGGTCGTCAACCTTCTGTTTTTCGGCTTCTCCACTTGCAGCTTTTCACTCTGAGTTCTCCTTGTAAATCTTTAGCCATAAACCAACACAATCTAACCTGACAAACACCACCATCATTATAAAAACCTAAGATCCATAAACAAAGGGAAAGCATTGAAATGGGAGAACTATCAACAGTATACATGGTGAATCGTCCTTAGCATTCTAAATTCCCCTCACAAGCAAAATAAATCACCACCAACAACGAAAATGGTCCATAAACAAAAAGGAAGCCTCAAACTGGAGAACTATCAACAGCAAGCACAAAGACTTGGAATCCCCACCACCTAAAAATAACCAACACAGAGAGAATGCATCAAAGTATGAAAAATACCAACATCGTATGTAGAGAACAGCCCTTGGAATTCTGAATCTACTCCACAACCATAAAGATGTTAACTCCCAAAACGTAAAAAAACCTTTGGCTGTCATGTTAGAGGACTTACAATGCCTGAATTACACAACATACCCAACACTTATAATCTGCTTCATATTAACTGCAAATTTCTGTGGTATTACTCAACATTAGGAAGGATCTTGACAAGCAAATTTCTTAAACCATGCTTCAGAAAATATACCAAACTTTGAAGAATTTCTACTACAATGTGATTTAAAACTTGCACAGTGTAAGAAAATAGTTTAGTCCACTGTAGCACCACATCATCAATTCAGGATTTAACACAGCTAAAGGTGACTCAATAATTGCACTGTTTTCCGCACTTTACAAACCAATAGGAACAGAACTGTAAAAACAACAAACATACAATATTACATTTCAACATTAATACAGTAATCCCCAATTATCTGTCACAATTCAAAGTCCTTCTCAATGGGGGCATAACCCCTACAAAAACTTTACACTGCATTGCATATTGAAACATAAAACAACAACAATTAGTTTTCTTGATAAAACAGTACAGTGTTTTACAGTAAAATATTCAGTCACTGTATATTGTACTCACCATAATTAGAACTGTAAAAGATTTGCTGATTTTTTCAGTGTGATTGGTGGCATGATGATCAATGCCATGCAAAAAAAAAAAAAAAAAAAAATGCTTATCCGATAATGACATATCAGTTAATGTGGTGCTGGATAATTCAGGGATTACTGCACAGTATTAAAAAAAAAAAAAAAAAAAAAAAAAAAAAAAAAAAAAAAAGTCCGTCTGTTTTCCTGCAACAAAACCAGGTAACTTTTATAACTTGACTACTACTTCACGGGTGCATAAAATTCATTAAGCCTTTGTGATGACAGGAATGAGCCTCCATGGTTACTAGTCAAATGAACTCACCAGTCTGCACTAAGCCATCAAACCAAGCTAAAAGAGGTTATGGATCTCTGTCAGGGCAAAACAAACTGACTATAATAGAAATAAATAAAAATGTGTAAAAACCAACTCATACAAATAAATGTACAGTCAGCCACAGGGGAAAAAAAATAAAATAAATACTAACAAAAAATGTAGGCCATATTAATGACACACTTTTCTACATAAGGGGGACACAATACCCTCATTATTCTTTGACATAACTGAAGGAACATAACTCAAACTGTCTGTTAATCTTAGACATAAATGAAGGGAAGCAAACTAAAGATGCTCATTAATGACGTAAATGAAGGAACATTGACTAGGGATGCTCAATACAGTATTCTTTGTACTAGTTAGGGCAGGTGGAGGGATGAAGTTGAGAGGTATATGAGGGAGGGAGGGAGGAGTGAGCTGGAGGAAGGGCAGTCAAATGGTGGGTGACAGAGTGACTTGGAGGTGTTTTGTCTGCAGCCACCCTTTGCAAGATTAGGGCGTTGGGCTATAGATTGATAAATTTTCTTTCCCTAAATGTTCACCAGGAACTAAAGGCTAGACTGCAGTGTTGTTCCTTCCATGAAATACAGATAAAACAAAAAAGCCAAAATCAAGCTTCACTGAGATTCCTCCACACCCTGCATTTGAAAGACAGAGATCACAGGCCAAGGGAAATACAGTGGTGACTGAGGAAGACCATTGCAAAACTGACCTGCTGCATATTTAAATCTTCCATAACAAGAATTATCCTTTCTCCTGTGGCAGACTGTGCAGTACATCACTATAACACGGCAACAATGAATATGCACAAATAACATCACAAGAAAATTTACATAATAATGTAATAAAACAAACGCCAATATTTCAGGTAAGATTAAATAAGTAACACACTTATATTTTATCGTCAGCTAAAAAATAAAGCACTATGGCTTTCATCAGTTAAGTCCAATTATATGACACATTTATTTATGATCTTTTGGGTTGCTATTAAAAGTTTTACTAAATTATTTATGATCTTTTGGGCTGCTATTAAAAGTTTTACTAATACTTCTTGTAGTGGTCCCAGGCTCATCTTAACTATTCCCAAGAATCAAAGGTATAGAAACTAAATACTGGAATTTAATGACTGAAAAAGAGGTACTATGAGCTTCAGACACATGAATTATGCTCCCAAATGATCATTCAACATAGAGTATCCTCTAATAAATTTATCTGTTTCAGACGTGTGTGTGCAACTTACTACTCTGGAAAATTAACTGCATATATCCTTAACAGAATTTCTCAGTTCATTTAGCAACACTTCATTCAACAAGGTATTCATGTACAAAATTAATAATAATCAGCACACACAGATAAGCTACAAACCAACTGATAATGTTTTGCTTACTGAGGGAGCAATGCTATCTACAAAAAAGGCTGAAATTGATGCTATATCAATTCTGAGAAATGGTTTGGTTACAGCACTACTTCTGATGGCTGGGACCACAGCAACACCAACCCACAATTTACTGAACCATAATACAGGGCTGTCCATATATATCGGGTGTGTTGTGGGAACGTCTCAGTCAACCAGTGTGGGGGAACTCAGGCTTCTGATTACTTTAACTAGGCATTAAATTACAATCTTTCCTTTGTAAATGCTGAGTTAAACAATAATGAACTATGGTGCTAGTCACGAAGAAATTCTATGGAAAGGATGTTGAGCCACTGTGTTATCTAATTTTGCCAGTTGGGTAGAGGTAATAAATCTGCCCAAAGACAAAACTTCAAGTCTGTGTGTGTCATGCCCCTGTGGTTCAATTTGTGTATACATGGGGCTACAACAAATACTACTTAGGGTAGTGGATGTTGGAGAGTCTAGCGAGAGAGGGTAGGGTGTGGCAACTTCCTGTACTGTTGTTTGCTGATGATACTGTATTGTTAAGTGAGCATGAATGTGAACTGCAAGGCTTGGTGAATGAGTCTGGAGTGTAAGAAACAGAATCTAAAAGTCAATGTAAGTAAGAGTAAAGCTATGGTCTTTAAGAGAAATTAAGTAACAGCATACATAGTGACTCTTGATAGTGAAGAAATGGAGAGAGAGTGCACCAAAGTACTTGAATAATGCTTTGAGTACGTAAGGAAGGAAGTGCTTGAAAGGGAAGAGGAGAGTAGAAAGGCTGCTGGATCACTGAAAGCAGCGATAAGGAGTAGGGAAGTGAGCATGGAAGTAAAAGTCACTGCATGAGCATTGCAATCCCCACTCTATGTACTGAAGTGAAGCATGGATCCTCTTTGGAAACAACCCAAGAGTGAGAGCAGTGGAATGAAGTGAGGAGCATGTGGAGGTTTATGGACAGAAAGAGAAATGAAAAAAAGAAGTGTTGTGGTGCAATAAAAAATACTTTGAGATGGACTGCCCATGTAGAGAGGATGGACAATGAGAGACTGACTAGAAGTGTATGTAAGTGGGGTGGAGGGGAAGACCACGGGTGCAACTGTGGAATAGAGTGGAAGAGATGAGGAAGGGCTATAAAATGGCAGAAAACACAGCAACATGGAGATGAATTGTCTGTGGCCACCCCTTATGGGATAACAGAGTATGGCAACTGACTGACAGATAAGTAGACAGATAAGGACAAATATTTCAGATTACTTACAATTAGTGAACTTTATGCAATTAGACAAATATTTCAGATTACTTAAAATGAGTGAACTTTATGCAATTACCGGAAGCAAATGCAAGAGGAGATATTTAACTTTTTTTTTTCAATTCAATCAATGGGTGTAAATAAGCAATTGCTATAAAGTGAGAAACGCTTAGGAGTAGAATATAATGCAGGGTAGACACTGGTAATGCTGCCTGAGATATTCTCCACATAAATCATCACCACCACCACCTTTTCTTCCCACCTCAGCATGGGGTATGGTATGTCCATAAGCAAGGAGAAAGCACATGATAATCAGTCATGTTATACATGAACCACCCTGTATTTTTAAGCACCTGTCTCATATAATGGACTTACTGTATTTGTAATGTACAGGCATGAGCAAAAGTTTGCATACAACAGTCAGCCAGCACTATCTTGTATTCTATATTTATCAGTCTTCCCAAAATGACATCATTTTTCTCGTACTGTTTTTATTGGTGCTTGTAACTGACATCGTATGGTAATGGTCAGGTAATGATGCTGCCAGGTTATACTAACATCCTTCAACTCCCTTACAATTTCCCTTCAGGAGGATGGTGGACTATGAAACTTTGATCTGCTGTCTGTCACATAAAATATTTCATCTTCCATTGCTACAGCTGGCACAGAAGTGTCTACATACTTCGCTCATGCTGTGGACAGGAGTCTGGTACACATTTGATAGTCTGTGGCATCATACATATGGTTGTACAGTTGTCTAACTTTTGTCACTACATAAATCTGGCCAAAATGTCTAACTCCTTTCAGTTTAGTTGACAATAAAATATAATGAGACTGGAGGTCTGATGTCACAACTATCCAAGGAGATTCACTCTTACCTCTAACTATGGTTCAATGCATTTTATGTTAAGTGGACATCTCATGACTGCACTGAGTAACAAGCCAAGTGGCTTCTTGCTACCCAGGATATAATTTACTACACCTGGAGGTTAAATACCAGACAGACACATGATGGTGTAATGAGCTGAGGCGCCCCAACTGGATGTGGCCCATTAAAGTTTACATCAGTGAGCAGCTTAGTCCCAGGCCTCTTTGGAAATGGAGAAACCAAAAAATTGGTGAATGACTGGGTGACTGTGAATATGTTGTCCAGCATCTCATAGATGTGAACAGTGTGCAGCGTCCCATTGACGACAGCCAGATAAAGGTGTCAGCCCATCATTAAAGCATTGTGTGTAGTTATAAAAATAAAGGATCAAAAGAGCTGTTGTAGCAACCCCCTCCGAAAGCATGATGCCCCCACACAGTCAAGGTCAACGTGGCTGATGCAAATGTGGGCTGTGTGCATGTCTCAATAAACCTTCCTCATGTGTGCCTCTCACCCTTCCAGCATAAGGAAAGAGAACCCCTTACTCTCTGTGAGCATTAGAACTCCATACCGATGCTGTAACCAATATTCGAATGGCACACAACGGAGGCTTGTGTGTGCTGTGATAGATTTACACATACCCCAATGTACGAAAACCCCATGAGGAGCACTGAGACCTGGGTCCATGCTACAGTGTCCATTGGAGTGACAAGCCAATGTCTCTCTCTCTCTCTCTCTCTCTCTCTCTCTCTCTCTCTCTCTTTTTTTTTTTTTTTTTTTTTTTTTTTTTTTTAATAGTCTGATTTGGTTTTAATGGGGCTAATTTTTTAAGATGCAGACTTTTGATTCTTACTGCTGGAAAAAAATTAAATAACTTATATATTTCTCTGCTGCATTGTCAAAAATGGTAGTTGATCCTACACTATAGCTACATGTCACTAACCCTACACATCTGACCAAAAATTTAAGTGCTTCCAATTTCTGTGATGTTAGGTACTGTAATTGCTCTTCTTGTGCTAATGCATTCTTTATGAACACAAGGGGGAACTGACTGCACATGGCTCAGGTTTGTAATCTACAAGCAATGCCTACATCACATTGCTGGATGGTGTGGGTGACTGAAAACACAGCAATGGTCTCACAGTGTTCAGTGAATAATCTCAAACACAAATAATGCTGCAGGGAAATTTGAATGAAAAAGTTCAGGATATTGGTAAGTTTCTGAAAATACCATCCGATTTAGGTTGCAATATATACCAGTACAGTATGCTAATCAAGGAAGCTGATCTGAAGTGCTGGAAATGAAAGAACTGGGCAAGCCACAGACTATGAAATCATTCAAGTCCACTGTACACTGTGTAATAACAAATTATAATGTTAATAATCAGTCAATAATCACATGCATAACTCACTGGGGTCTCTTTCTAGGTGACATGGGAGGCTTGCCACAGCCACAAAGACAAGCCACTTTCATTGTACTAACACCGGACTTTCTTCAAGGGTGAGAAATACTGCAGTTAACTGAGTTATGGGGATTAGGTTGCCAAAGAACAAGAATAGTGGCTAAGTCAAAGTGGATGAACAAAAAAATGTGCAACACATATCTCAGAAGGGTGTTTGTAGTGGCATTAGGCACAGCTGGGTATTGATGACTGGGGTGGCCAAGAGTTATAGAGTGCTGAAGCACTTCAGGCCAGTCCAAGGGTATTCCCCCAGATGTTTGAAGTGGCCAGTGCTCCCCTGGTCATGCTCAACTGACAGAAGCAGCAGGCAAACACCAACGGCAGCAGGAACCCCAGGAATAGCACCAGCAGAAGCCCAAACCCTAGCAGACGCCCCCAGCAGTAGCAGGAACAGTATCAGCAGTAGTCTTGGTGACACCTGAAAAATAATAAGTTTTAAGAAGATATTCTTTGTCTGAACAGAAGTTCAATACAGATCTTACTAATCCCAAATGTGTTAGTGGTGGAGAGGGATGCCTTCTAATCGTGGCACTGGCAGGACCAGATAGGAGCTGCCCGATTAAATAATTCATCCATCCATCATCCAATCCTATGTTGCCCCATGAGGAGTGTAGGAGCCCAGGGATAGGCAGGTTTGTCCTGACATTCAAGATGAGAGCAACCAGCCTCACTCATCCCTTAGTGGCATTAAGTGAGCAATAAACCCAAACCACCCCTTGGATATAAACCTTCACCGGCTCAATCCGATTGCAGCACCTTAATTACCCACTAAACCACCAGGCATTATTGTCTGGTTATGTGGTTACCACCCAGCATAGTAAATGGTTTCCTGCTGTAAAGGAAACCATTTGGCTTGTCACTCAGTGTAGAGTCACCCAGTGGCAGAAGGAAGAGAAAAGAATGAGGGAAAGAAAGACAGAAGAGGAAGGAAAGAAGGAAGGAAGAGACGAAGGGCAGTCACCCAAGAGCAGCACCATATTGAGTGAGTGAATGGTGAGCACCCCCAATAATAAATAAATAAAAACCAAGGGCAATGCCTCAGTACAGTTACCATACAGAGGGGCTATTGAGACCACCCAGGGCAACTGAGACCACCTGAAGACAATTTTACCTAAGATGATTCCTAGGGTGAATGAATAATTTTAAGATGCTGTTGGTATGGTTATGAAGGTATGGTATGTGCTATTAATATATGTAAAGCACATTATTCCACAGATCCCAGCAGTACCCCTAAATCCTAATAATGTTTTTGTATTAACATGACAGGAAATTTCAACTGTAAATGCTAAGGTGTGCTGTAGCCAAGCCATATCCCTCTGCCAGTCCATATTCAAGTGACATGTAGCCTTATATCCCATGTATGTGTACAGCCAATTTGGTAATGATTGACATTTATGTTTACTCTGTATTTCTGTTTATATAACATGGGGTAACTGAGACCACCATACCGGGGTAATTGACACCATTGTTTAACTTATGTACTTTGTTTGTTTCTGAATGGTGCATCATTATAAGAAAAAAGTGACATCCCCCAAGGTCCAAATACACTCCTGTGACCATGACACAGGCTGTTCCAAGAAGTTTTGTATCCCCAAGACATCATTACAACAAGTCATGTCAGGGAACTCTAAGGAACCTGGGAGGGTAGGACAGAAGACATCCCTGCTGCAGTTTGAAGAGCCTATTGTTCAACACACTGCTGCCCTTGGGGATACTGGTCTTGCGTTTTATATGTTCCACCAACGGAAATTTGTAAAGGACCACTTGGATCGTCAATACAGGCATGTCAAACAGTTTAAGGACAATTTCCCAGGAGAAGACTGGGCACATGGGTTTCTTAGTAGGCACTCAAATATTCTGATGCATCAGTTATGTCAGAATATAAGCAGGAAATGTGGAGTTATCTCAGAAAATGAAGTTTAAAAGTACTGTACTTTTGTAATCTGGAAGAGTGTCAGTGGAGTACCTCCAGCCAATATCATCAATTATTACAAATAAGTGTAAACTGGGTTGTGTGGCCTTCAAGCTGCCAGAGACTGAAGACGAAGATGTTGTAACTGTCAACAGAATTGTGCAGAGGGTAAAAATTCATGATGAGATTAATAATAAAGTTGTAACAAATTATACATTTCAGGGACTTACTGTGCACTAAGTTTTGTGGGTTAAGTGTCGGACTTATGTGCACTTGGTTAAGTGTTAATAATACAGTACAACACAACAAATATGATGATGAAAGGACATTTAATTTTATTTCACAAGGATGTTCTTTACTGTTATCGACGTGGTAGGCTTAATGTGCGAACAGTGGTGGGCTTATTGTGTCCAAGTTATAGACTTGTTGTTTACTAAGTTTAAGTGTCTAGGTTATAGTACAGTACAGCAAATATGATGATAAACGGTACTTCCCGTGTACTTGAAACAGAAGTTTTTTAGTTGTGGTCTTAACTGCCCCATGCCTGGGGTGAGTGAGACCACTTTTGCAAAAATCTTGAACTTATGTTTATATTTCACTGTTTTTCTTCAAAATTTAGTGGTATGTTCTCCAAGGACCTACATATCTCTCTTATTCAAAGTAAGGTGATCCACTATATAGGTTGTGTTTTATTCACGTTTTACTGGGAGGGGGGGGGTTAAAATCAGTACTCAATAGCCCCGCTGTACAATACTAGGTTGACATGTATGCCCTGAACACTTAAAGACACTGCCTTATGTCCACCTTACGATAGGATAAAATTAATGCTACAATGACAGGAGCACTAACCCATCATGTGGTTGCCATGGTAACGAGTCTGGAACACAGGCTACTTGTGTTCCACCACTCTTCTGTTGCTGTACCTCCACCAATTAGCTCTATACCAGCACACTCACCCAGCCAAATACCTGCAAATAAATAACTAGAGTGAGAATCATCATGATCAATGATCATCACCACCACCATTGCCACAACATCCACCCAGCCAGCTGTGGGTAAATATGAGGCGGGAGACCAATGGGCCAAACGGCTGGACTACTTTGTAGATCCATTTCAATCAGTTTACTATTATTCTTGCTGCTACCAGACTTTTTTTTTTTTCCTCAGCTTAGGGCAATGACAATGACTGGCTAACCCCCAGAATATATTGATTTATTTTACTCTTGCTGATATGGTTACTTACTTTTTATTTTTCAGCTTGAGTACCATAATAATGCAGGGATTAATGAAGGATACATACGGTATTACCCCTCCAGTTAAAGTCTGAGTCTAAAAAACTATCTTAATTTTAAAAATGTCACCAAACTGAAGAATAGTTAATCCTGGAAGCATAACTGCCTATCCAGTTAAAAGTCTTTGTCTATATAAATCTATCTTCACGATAATAATAATAATTAAAGTCACCAAACTGAAGAGTATAAATTAATCCTGGCAGCATAACAGCCAATGTCAATACCAGCAGAGAGCTAAAACTGATACAAAGATTTAAACTTCACGATCACACTATACCATTTATTTTGGCACTCGTATCCGATTATTTTTTCTCCTTTTCTCTGCCAACAGATAGTACTGTATTTCTGACACAGATGGTGCTATGATACAACATATCAGGGAGGAAACTCATGAACATGTCCTACATGTACAGCAAAAGCAGTGGAATGGTAGGTGAACTAATGTCACATGCAACATTACACCCCTCAACATAAAAAGCTACAGTCTGTTTAACATTTCAGAGGTAGTGGAATGGTAGGTGAACTAATGTCACATGCAACATTACACCCCTCAACATAAAAAGCTACAGTCTGTTTAACATTTCAGAGGTAGTGGAATGGTAGGTGAACTAATGTCACATGCAACATTACACCCCTCAACATAAAAAGCTACAGTCTGTTTAACATTTCAGAGGTAGTGGAATGGTAGGTGAACTAATGTCACATGCAACATTACACCCCTCAACATAAAAAGCTACAGTCTGTTTAACATTTCAGAGGTAGTGGAATGGTAGGTGAACTAATGTCACATGCAACATTACACTCCTCAACATAAAAAGCTACAGTCTGTTTCACATTTCAGAGGTAACATACCATCAGTGTCTGATCTGGCATGTGGTTAACCAGAAAGTCAAATCTAGTCTCTGTGTTGTATTGAAGGTTGACTCGATTCAGAATGTGAGACTGACCACCACCATCTTCTACGATGAACCACTTGCCTACAAAAATACATCAATCCTTGTCATGTGCATCAACAATATATAACTATTTACCATTTCACGTCAATACAATAATTTATGCACAAAATCCTGCAACTGTAATATGACTTAATATTGTAACACATCCACAGTATTCAGACCAAACAAATACGTGTCCACCTAGAGCACATCTGAATTAGTACTTATATGAATAATTAGAAACTTAAACACTCATGCTAACACTAACCTGGCCATCATGTATCCTCAGAGACCAGCATTATGTCACCCTGGCTTCAAATATTCCATCCATCACCATTCAGCTTGTGTCTTCAAATCTGATCCACCCGCCACCACTGCATATTCACCCAACCACCCAATTACCTGTGGGGAAGTATAAAATGTAAGAAACAAATGGGTCACATGGCTGGAGGCTGTAATGACCCTCTCACCCCTAGGATCATTTCTATTTTGGCTCATACCAGATGATTTTCTTTATTTATTGGCAACACCCTAATTAGTGACTCCATTAAGGCCTATATATAATTCTTCCTGTCTGATAATATGGAAAAAATACAAATGAAAGGACTGACACACTGCAGTGGGTGTAAGTTAACATAAGAAACAATCCCCTCACTCTGAAAGCCTCTTCCTAAAATGAATAAAACTGTTGGACACCAGTAGGTTTCTATGTTTTCTCATGTGTTTGCACCACCCAGTCAGTCACTCAGTATGTCTGTCTATGCAGAAACATGAAACTCCATGGAAATGCCCAACCACATTTGCCGCGTAATATAACGTCGATGTGTTAGTATTAAAAACATTTTTGGTAACCGGAGAGCGACTGCACACAGTTTTGTTATGCATTCTTTAAGTTAGCACATTTTAGGTACCGGTACCTTAACAAAAGTTGATTCAAGAATTGTTGTGCTGTAATGCACTGTTTCGGCTAATATGAGGGTACAAACAGAATGGGAATTTTAGTGGTACAGTAAAAGTCCATTAATTTGACCACGGATAATCCGAAAATCCCAATTATCCAAATTTTTGAAGAAGGCTGACAAAAAAAAATAAATTAAATTTAAAAAAAAAAATCAAACTGGGTGTCAAATGTGCCAAAGTGCTAAGCGATGTGGTTATGGAAGCTTCATGGAAGGAAGCTTCTGTATACTCTGATCAACTGGTGCATGTTACTGAACAAAATAATCATTACAATGGGGCTGAGGTGATCAATTTTAATATTTTGTGAAATGAGTTCTACAAGAAACGTGCGCAAGCTGTAAGGCAGGCTGATATCCGTGACTGGCTCAAGTGCACGAGCAACCAGGCAGGTAAATCCACTGATGACAACCCAAGACCAGCTACCCACTCTCCAAAGAAGGCACCTCAAGGAACCCTAGAAGAAGCAGGTACTGTAGTCCCGAGCCGATGCTTGAGAAATATGAGCAAAAGTGACAAAGTTAAATATACTGTACCGTAGGTTTAAGGTATTATTCACAGTAATACATATTAAGTTTTTGTTCTTTTACAATACGTGCATATTATTATTAACCCTGGACTAGCTCTCTCTAATTGGATTTACCTGCCAACAACTGCTGTTTTCAACACTACGCATCACTGGTGAGTTAAACAACCCATAACATCTCTTAATTTACCAATTATAGTTCGTGTCTTCAGTAATACATAATTACCGGTAAGTAAAAAATTTGTGTACGGTAATATGCAATGTTAATATGTGCCATATTATATTATGAATGAATGAAAAGTGATCCATTCAGTAAAATTTCAGTTTACACATGAAGTTAAATGTCTTAGGGGTTCCACCCAAAAATCCGAAAAATCGGATAAGCCGAATGATTCAAGGTCCACTGCCATTCGGGTTAATGGACTTTTACTGTATATAGATATCAAATCATTTGGAGATAATCAGAATAATATATGGTACCCACAACTTATCTGGATTCATGATGTAAAATAAAATTATTCTGGGAACTTAGCAAGTCATCCACTCCATACAGCAAGAAGGAAACTGAATACAAGACATTTCACAGACACATTGCTGAAAACTATCACTAATTATACTGTTGACTAAATACAGATAAAAGTACTTAGTATTGTACAGCACAGTACACATGGAGCGGAGAGGGGTGGTGCTGAGCTCCTAGTTCTGTCTGTTACTGCATCTACATTAAAAGTAGGTTGAGTTAGGTTAGGCCGTTAGGTCATCAATGCTCATTTGCAGATGCAATCAAAGACAGAGATAGGCACTGAAGAATCTCAACTTCTGTAAAGTACCTAAAATAGCACTTGCGGCTGATGCTTACAAAAGAGAAAGTGCTTGTACTGTAACTGCTTAAGGTCAGTAAGGAGCGCAATTATTTTAGTGTCCTTTAGCTGGGAGAAATTCTGAAAATTTATCGCAGCTACTGGTACTATCTGAGGTTATTGGGTTTGTTCAACCAGACAGACCAGGGTTATGCACCAACATAACCTTTTCTAAACATGAAAACCGTTATAACCAACATAGCCCATTCTAAACATGAAAATCGTTGACCAATATACGGTAGTTTAACCTACTCTTGTCAAGTGTAACACAATGGCGGCTTACCATACAATTTCTCTTATATTTCAATTGACATGTACAATACAAACTCTTACATTTCAAAGTACATTTCAATACTGTCAATATTCATTATGACAATACTGCACCCTATTTCTGAGAAGGAAAGCCAGCTGAATATCGAGCACGATGTACTGACTGACAACAAAATGCCCAAATTCAATTTCGTACAAAACTGATCCCTGCTCACTAATTTATCATGCTTTTTATTCAATTACAATATCGCAACATAATACTAAGCAGAAGTAGCACAACCTCACATGACAGGTGCTACCATGTGATAACATTAGTAGAATTGCTCTGGGACCTGCAGCGAGGATCTTTTTTTAAACAGTCTGCTGTAAAAATTTGGATTCCGCATGTCAAATAACCATATACCGGAATGGCACCACTTTCATGTTTCAGTAGGCTTAAATTAAGCACTTTTAGTAAAGTTGTCGCTGGATGGCGCCACCTCAGGTTTATTAAGCTGATAGCAGATTTGGATTCTCCATGTCAAATTACCTAATGTGGTACCACTTTTACGTCACCAAAGGCACCTTTTAAACAAATCCACCAGAAGCAGCAGAAGAAGAACACTGGCCACTCACGTAGCTGCTGGCTATTGTTGCAGGTACAAACAAGCCAAGCGGAGCCACTCTGGGTGGAAGACTAGGGTTCCATTAAGCCAGCATTACACTGGGCAAAAAATTGCTAACTTGTTAACCCTTTTGTTACCGGACAACGCAGGCTGCGTCCAATCATAGGCAAGTACAATACTCTGGATGTGGGCCGGCTCGGCCTGCTGGAAGAACCCCGTTTCCACGCTCGGGTACCGGTACTTCTTAAAACATTTTATCCTCTTCTATCTGTGATTTTTAATCCTCATAAGCTCGAATAGTTGTACTTGCTTATGGTGTCGATAAAAACGTTTAGTGAATACAAATTACAGTACAGTATGTGCTAATTTATGATGTTTTTCTTTCTTTCGTGTTTTCTCACAGAAATATATGTTTTGTGGTAACTGTTCCTGAGAAAGTGTTTAGGAAATTTCATCAGCTACATTTTGGTATATAAACATTTACTGTAGGCCAATACGGGTCGGTTTTACATACCGCAAAAGAAAATTAACTTACGATCGTGCCGCACTGCAGGAGCGGTGTTTCTCACGGCCAATGTTGTTGCCAAATCATTTTTTCCCCTGCCTTTATTTATGCCCCTATCTGCCTGATTTTTTATTCTTGTAACCTCAAAGTTGTACTTTTGTGTGTGTGTGTGTGTGTCCGACTCTGGGCATAGGCTTCACAGCCTGCTATCAAGGCCCAGCAGTCCTCCTACATACCATGCACCTCTACATGTCACCTGCTTATGGTGATGATAAAAATGTTTGGCAAATATAAATTATGTGCTAATTTATGATGTTTTTTCATCAAGGGGTGATTTTGTTGGATGCTGCTTGTTTCGTCCAGTAATGAGCAGGTAACATTAGATTCGACGCAGGCTGCGTCGTCCAGTAACGAGCAGGTAACTTTTGCACTGCTACCCTAAGTATCAAAATGATTAACTATTTCTGCAAGCTGAATGACAAACAGACAGAAGGATATGGCTTGCTAAGAAGTCTGCTGCTGTGCTGAGTACTCAAATTAGGTAAATATCAATTTTTTTTATTTTTACTGTGCATAAAATATTCCATTAGAGCACATGGTAAGTATAACTAAAAATCACACACAAAATGGTAACCATGTTAGCTGTTTGAACAAACTGCAGGAGAGTACCATTAACAAATGATGAAAATTTTACAACTGATAAACTGAAATAAAATTGGCAGTGCCTCTTTAATGACAGGGATTATTTTCCATAATAGTATAATTCAATTATGACACCCTAACTCAGCTGAAATAACATTTGTGTTACTAAAACCCAACAAGGTAGGTTTACTGATGCTGGTGGTGGCGTCCAGAGCGCAATGGCTTGTTGTGACCCTAACGCTCCTTTGTTCCCAAACTGTTCTGGTTAGTAAGGTTAGGTTATTTTAATTAGGTGTGATGCGGTGAGGATCTGTCCGTTCTCCCCTTTGGGGCTAAGATGCGAATGAATGTGTCTGAATGGATGAGTAAATGGAGAGTGAGTCGTCCTGTCTCGGCTACCTCCCTTTCCTTGGGGGAAGCAGCCTAGGTATATAGATAGATAGATAGTAGGGACAGCTGATTAGTGAGAGCCTGACTTTGGAAACGAATCAACCTTAAAGCCCCACATGGTGAGTGACCAGTGGCCAGTGTGTGTATAATACCAGTAACGCTGTACAGGAGATATCTGTAAAATACAGCCTCTGAGTCAGCAATACAAATATGCTACAAAAATCCACTCAGTATCTGGTATGAAGCCCCATGTACAGTTTTGCAACTCTATGTGAGAGTTTCGCCGCGTCGGGCCGTTCCTGCAGACACAGGATAATCCCCAATGCATTCCATGGGATGTAACAAATGGAAACAAATAGTAGACAAGCCACCCATTTAGGAAATTACAATAGACATGAAACTGAAACCAACCCATCAGCAACCCACTTGCAATAATCCTGTCAAGTGTTATTGAAATCTTATCCAGTTTGTGTCACACACACAGCCTAGATTACACACACAGTCAGACATGTGCTACAGATGCATTGCCACAACCAAGGGTCCCCACCACCTCTCCCCGAGGAAGATGAGAAGAAACACCTTCATGGGCATATGTATAGGCTATATTATTTATAGTTTTTTTCATGAAACTCGTACAAAGAAAAAACAACAGGTCTCTATTTAGTGCCTATTATTCTCTGCAACTTCTCTTTAATAAACTTCTGCTGGAAATCTGATCTTCAAAGCCTGTCAAAACGTTCACAAAATAAATGCATATAACCTACCGGTGGGTTAGAGGGGTTGCTGCTGCTGCAGTTATAATCAGTAGAGTTCCCTTAATTACACTGTACCAAACATAGTCTATGCAAACATTCAACAAAAATACCAATTCACATTAAGGGATAGAAGAAATTTCAGTGCCATGCATTTAAATCCAGAAATGTCAAGTGTCAACAGTCCCATGGCCTAGGCTAGTCCACAACCATTCTTGCATTTACCCACTACCCCATTACTCTGGACTCAGTAAATATTCACAAAATGTACCTAATTAAGAGGAAATCCAATTAAATACCTGTTCTGGCAAGGTTTGTGTATCCCTGGAAGTGCGGAAGTGTTCAGTCCCCAGCCGTGGCTATGGCCTCCAAGCCTCGGTTATTTTGATTGTCCTGTACAACAAACTCAGGGGATATTTTGGCGGCTCAGGCATTCGTTGCGCTTCACTAAATCCTCGTGGACTGACAGGAAGGCTTACGTCGGCAGTGGTCTTCTCTAAAAAGGTAAAAATTTACGAAAATCGTAAATTCCCATTCCACCTGATCCGCCATCTTGACTTCCTCGTTCCTCCTCCTCCGTGACGTTGCTGGTCGGTCATCTGCACATGCGCAGGGCAATAGGAGATCCAAAGTGTTTTAGAATCTAATAAATCCAAATATTAAACTTGTACATCAATTTTGTATGTAACAAAACAAACAAGAAGGCACAAAGTAATACACAAGGGCGTAAGTGATAGAATTTTGAATGTGTTAAGCCGTTATTTGAGTAGGCGCGCAAATTCAAACAAGTCAGCCTGCCCAAAACCGCAATACTCATCTCTGCTTCTTCCATATATGCTAAAATACTACAAAAGAATCTTAATTTACCTCCACCACGACCTAAAGGAGGATTCACAAACATAATTACGATCGATTTCCCATCATAATTATTAATGCTATTATACAGAAAGGTAAAACAGTGCAGTAACTTCCCACGTATCTTAAGGAATATTGTATCCTGGTTACGAGAAGAAATATTTTACGAGTACAAAATATTTCCGTATCTCCCGCTTTTCATACTAAACCAAATTTAGATTATAGGAGGAAATATATCGTGAATTTGTTATATTTTTTTGTGCTTGGCGATGGAAAAGGGCGCCTTCACGTGGTGGCACCGATATGTTCAAGCTTTTCCACTGCCCGGTTATACAAGCATTCCTCATAACTACAGTCGCTATGGAAGACGTGTTAGGGAGCTTCCTTAACCGATGAGAGTGCTCCCTAACGCCTCGTCCTCTGCGATTTATTTTTGGATATGGCTCATTAGTATCTTTTTGTACGTAATTTATGCTGAGTATGGAGATATTGGAAGGATCTTTATAACACAGAATCGACAATAAGGCGTAATAAGAAAAATAAATCGCATAGAAAAAGGTGTTAGGGGTCAGTAGTACCATTATCGACACTCAGGTTTCTAAAACTCATTCACCTGAATAAAATCGTATGGAGTTAGCTGGGATAAAAGCTAGATTAGGGACCACCGTGAGAGGGGTTGGTGGTAGTAGTAGCACTAGTAATGGTAGTTGTAGTTACAGTAGTAGTAACAGGAATGGTAGTAGTAGTAGGTGTTGTTGTTGCTGTGATGATAGTAATAACAATAATGACAGAGCAATGATGATGATGATGAAGATACCGATATGATGATAAATGATCATGATGTAGATGGACATGATTACAAGAATGACACTGACGAAAATGATGATGATGATGTAATTTATACTCCCATACCACCTTCCCTCTTCTTCTTATTCTTTTTATCATCATCATCATCATCATCATCATCATCATCATCATTATTATTATTATTATTATTAACTATTTTTATTATTATTATTATTATCATTATTATTATTATTATTATTATCACCATCATTATTATTACTACTACTACTACTACCACTACTACTGCTGCTGCTACTGGCAGTAGTACTACCACTGCTATTACCGTTACTGTTAATAAAATAATAATAATGATAATAATAATAATATTAGTATTAGTAGTATAATGATGGGTACTATTATCTACCTATCCATCTATTGCCAGACGCCTTAATCCCTTACACGGGGTGGCCACAAACAAATCGCTTCCACGTCACCCTGTCCCCCGCCATTTCCCTGCCCTGCTCCCAATTCACGCTCCCCTCTCTCATATACCTATCCACTCCATCCCTCCATCTCATCCTTGACCTTCCCCTTCCTCTCTCCCCCTCCACCTCACTCACATACACTCTCCTCGTCAGTTTCTCATCCTCCATCCTCTCCACATGGCCAAACCACCTCAGTGTATTCCTCCTAACGCTTCCTATCACATCCACATCCACACCACAATGCTCCTTTATATCCTCATCCGTCAGCCTGTCTCTCCATGTGACTCCACAGGCTCCTCTCAAATAACTCATTTCCACTGCTCTCACTCTTGACTTGTGTTCTTCCAACAACGTCCAAGCTTCACTTCCATACGTTAGAGTTGGTATCACAATACTGTCATGTAGTAACTTTTTCACTTCCATGCTCACTTCCCTGTTTCTTATCACTGCTTTCAAAGAACCAGCAACCTTTCTTCCCTGCTGTACCCTTTCAAGCACTTCACCCTCCAAACCTCCATCCTTACTCATCACACTACCCAAATACTTAAACGTACTCACATTTTCCAATTCCTCATCATCCAATCTCACTGTACATTCACTGACTTCACCTCTCTCAAAGACCATCACTTTACTCTTCCCTACATTCACCTTTAGATTCCGTTTCTTACGCACTCTCCCAAACTCATCCACCAAGCCTTGCAGCTCCCCTTCGTCTTCACTCAACAACACAGTATCATCTGCAAACAACAGTACAGGGAGTTTCCAAACACTACCCTCTCTTATTAGGGCCACTCCAACATGCACTGCCCTACCTTGTACCTCTTTTATAACCCCATCCGTATATAGATTGATTATTATTAATATTATGATTATTATTATTACACTCCTCCCCCTCCTCCTCCTCTTCCTTTCCCTCCTCCTCCTCCTTTTCCTTCTCTTCCTCCTCCTTCTCCTCCTCTTCCTCATCATCCTCTTCCTTCTTCTTCCCTACACAACAGCACCTGGCGTGACCCCTGCCATGGCTGCCACACAGTGTTTTTGTCGTCCACATCCCCGCCTGGTATTTCACCACACCCTATTAACACCTCTACAATGCTGGTAATGCTCCCTAGCCAGACATATACACGTCTTTGAAGGTCACTGACGGCACGGTGATGGGTCCTTTCACTGTCAGGAAGGACAGGTGACAGCAGCCTGCACCTGGTGACGCTGTGGACCCTGGGTGGTGAAAAGCAGCTGCGGCGTTCATCCCGGAACAAAATCTCCTCATATTTCTCAATACCTCGCCGTGGGAAGGACTCTGATCCAACCCTGGTGATGTGCTCTCTATGACAAGGGGGTCCAGATCCCTGCACGGTGTGTGTACTGTACTGTATCTGTAGGATGGCACACACACAAAAAGTTATTTACCTGTGGTCGACTGGTCTACCCACACATCGGGTTTTCTGTGTAGTTCTTCCTACGTTCAGATGATTTTTTTTTTTAAGTGAGCGAAGCGAGCGAGAACGCTATAATTCAGCCGAAATGTGGTGTGTAAAATTCTCGCTTCATAATGGCTTGTAAAATATCCCTGCTTGAGGAAGACCAAGAACGTGGCATGTAATAATAATAATAATAATAATAATAATAATAATAGAAGTAGTAACAGTAGTAGTAGTAGTAGTAGTAATACTACTACTACTACTACTACTAATAATAATAATAAAAAGGGTCAGTGGAAGACAAGGGCATACGACAATAGAGGTCAAGGGTGTGAAAGGTCAGAGGTGAAGGGTCGATGTGAAGGGTGAATGTCAGGTGGAAAGGTCAGTGAGGGATCTGGTAGGAGGTCATCTCTCTCTCTCTCTCTCTCTCTCTCTCTCTCTCTCTCTCTCTCTCTCTCTCACACACACACACACACCAGCTGTCTCTCTAATAATACCTCTCTCTCTCTCTCTCTCTCTCTCTCTCTCACACACACACACACACACACACACACACACACACACAAGCTCTCTACATTAGCAATCTCTCTAATCTCATCTTACCTCTCTCTCTCTCTCTCTCTCTCTCTCTCTCTCTCTCTATTTACTATCTCATTCAGTTTCAGTAACTCTCCATCTACCCATCCATATATCTATCATTCTATCTATCATATCTATCTATCTACACACATTGCCTCCCTATCCTTCAACACTATCCCCTTGCTTATTTTCCGTTCTATCTATTCAATGTCTATTTGTCTATCTATCTATCTATCTATCACCCTAACCTTATAAGCATTATCCCTCTAATTTTCTATTCTTTGTCTATCTATCTATCTATCGATTTATTTATCTATCTCCACACATAGCCTCCCTAACCTCACACACTACTCCACTTCCATTTTCCTTTCATCCTGTCTATCTATCTATCAATCTATCTATCTATTTCCATTAACATCCCTCTTGACCTTACACACTATCTCATTCACCTTCACATGTCGCCTCTTGAGCACCAACACCCACCGTCCATACTGAATACATGCCAGGGCTGTATATTCAACTCTTTAAACTCTTCCTACTCAAAGTCTAGGATCGAACACACGTCCATTCAAACCGCAGACGGCCTGAACCACTCGGCCACCACGAAAGTAAAAAAAGAAAGAAAGAAAGAAGGAAGAAAGAAGGAAAGAAAGAAGGAAGGAAAAACTGTTTGTCGCTTTGAAAATGGTCTGGCTGGCGGTACTGCATTCGGCTTGTCAGTTCACCTCGGCCCTGCAAGCCGGATAAGGAAGTAGCCGAAAGTGGAAGTGAGAAAAAGAGAAAGAAAAACACTGATTGCTTAAATAGACCACTTCGAACTTCCTGTTGGCGCGGTTCAGTTCGGCGCGACAGTATAATTCGACACCTAATTTGAATTTTGGCGGGAAAGACGAATATGGCGAAGGATGGCGTGGTGGGGTTGTGAATATTATTGTTTTTCTGTCCCTTTCTTTCCTCCTGTTGTCTGTTTTTCGAGGCAACTTGATAATTTTGAAAGATGTGGTGGTGGTGGTGGTGGTGATGATGATGGTGGTGGTGGTGGTGGTGATGATGACAGTGGTGGTGGTGGTGGTGGTGATGATGACAGTGATGGTGGTGGTGGTGGTGGTGATGACAGTGGTGGTGGTGGTGGTGGTGATGACAGTGGTGGTGGTGGTGGTGGTGGTGGTGGTGATGACAGTGGTGGTGGTGGTGATGATGACAGTGGTGGTGGTGGTGATGATGACAGTGGTGGTGGTGGTGGTGATGACAGTGGTGGTGGTGGTGGTGGTGGTGATGACAGTGGTGGTGGTGGTGGTGGTGATGACAGTGGTGGTGGTGGTGGTGGTGGTGATGACAGTGGTGGTGGTGGTGATGATGACAGTGGTGGTGGTGGTGATGATGACAGTGGTGGTGGTGGTGGTGATGACAGTGGTGGTGGTGGTGGTGGTGGTGGTGGTGGTGATGACAGTGGTGGTGGTGGTGGTGGTGGTGGTGATGACAGTGGTGGTGGTGGTGGTGGTGGTGATGACAGTGGTGGTGGTGGTGGTGGTGATGACAGTGGTGGTGGTGGTGGTGGTGATGACAGTGGTGGTGGTGGTGATGATGACAGTGGTGGTGGTGGTGATGATGACAGTGGTGGTGGTGGTGGTGATGACAGTGGTGGTGGTGGTGATGATGACAGTGGTGGTGGTGGTGATGATGACAGTGGTGGTGGTGGTGGTGGTGGTGGTAGTGATGATGACAGTGGTGGTGGTGGTGGTGGTGGTGGTGGTGATTTTTTCATTCTTAAAACTCTCTTGTTTATAATTATACTTCCCTACCTTGTCATCAACCTCGCTCTCCGTCACCTTCTCCTTCAATCCACCTTAATAATTCTCTCATAATCCTACTCATCTCCGCAATTCTTCTTCATCTTCAACCTCCCCCCCCCCTCTTTTTTATATCTTATACCTCCCTACCTTGTCCTCAGCCTCATTCTCGGTCATCCACTCCTTCCTCCACCCACTCCACTCTGATATACTCCTCCACCTTGCCACGCCACTTAGAATTCTTAGTATTTCTTGCCTTTTTCTTGAATTTCCTTGATCTATTGAATACTAAATTTCCTTGTCCTCTACCTCGCTCTCGGTCAATATCTTCTGCTTCTTATAACTACACACACACACACACACACACACACACACACACCTGCCTTGTCCCTCAATCTCATTCTTGGTCAACCTCTCCGTCTTCCGCAAAAGTGATTAAAATCCCCGACCCTGAACACACACACACACACACACAAACACACACACACACACACACACACACACACACACACACCTGCCTTGTCCCTCAATCTCATTCTTGGTCAACCTCTCCGGTTCCGCAAAAGTGATTAAAATCCCCGACCCTGAACACACACACACACACACACACACACACACACACACACGAGAGAGAGAGAGAGAGAGAGAGAGAGAGAGAGAGAGAGAGAGAGAGAGAGAGAGAGAGAGAGGAAAAAGTAGACAGGAAAGGAAAGAGGGAAGGGAAACGATTGTGTGTGTGTGTGTGTGTGTGTGTGTGTGTGTGTGTGTGTGTGTGTGTGTGTGTGTGTGTGTGTAGTTATAAGAAGCAGAAGATATTGACCGAGAGCGAGGTAGAGGACAAGGAAATTTAGTATTCAATAGATCAAGGAAATTCAAGAAAAAGGCAAGAAATACTAAGAATTCTAAGTGGCGTGGCAAGGTGGAGGAGTATATCAGAGTGGAGTGGGTGGAGGAAGGAGTGGATGACCGAGAATGAGGCTGAGGACAAGGTAGGGAAGTACAGGATATAAAAAGGGGGGAGGGGGATTGAAAGAAGAAGGAGAAGATGACCAAGAACTGTTTAGAGTGACAGAAATACATTGAGGTGGTTTGGCCATGTGGAGAGGATAGAGAGCGAGAGACTAACGAGGAGAGTGTATGTGGTGAGGTGGAGGGGGAGGCCGAGGATGAGGTTGAGGGATGGTGTGGAGAGATATATGAGAGAGGGGGGGTGAGGTGAAGGGGGGAGAGGGAGGGGGAGACCAAGGATGAGATGGAGGGATGGAGTGGCGAGGTATATGAGAGACGGGGTGTGAGCGGGGAGGAGGGCAGTGAAATGGCATTGGACAGGGTGACATGGAGGCGATTTGTTTGTGGCCACCCGTTACAGGATTAAGGCGTCTGGCAATAGATAGATAAATGGCTTTGATGAGAAGGATATCTTGAAAGAATTATTAAGTTAGACTGAAGGAAGAGGAGAGGCAGACTGAGAATGAGATTGAGGGCAAGGTAGAGTAGTATACGAGGGTATGAGGGAGAGAGAATTTCAAGGACCTATACGAGCGACTAAAAAAATATATGACGGGGTTGAAGGAGGAGGAGAGGATGACCGAGAGAGAAGGTGAGTGTGATTGAGGAGGCTGAGGATGGGTTGAGAGGTGGATGGGTGGAATTTTTGAGAAGAAGGAGAGTCTGACCGAGAAGGAAGTTGACAAGGAAGTGCTACGTAGGGGTCATCTCAGGTCACCAGGGGTCAAATCTCAACTTTTCCGAGGGTCATTTTGCAGGGTGTGACCTCCCCACGATAGGTGAGACAGAGAGAGAGAGAGAGAGAGAGAGAGAGAGAGAGAGAGAGAGAGAGAGAGAGAGAGAGAGAGAGAGAGAGAGAGTCGTGATATGTTGAACCACTGATAAAATCGGTGCGTAGGTCAGATCATATGAGAGAGAGAGAGAGAGAGAGAGAGAGAGAGAATCAAAGCTGTCAGACCTCATTTACATTTCAGGTCAATCAAATCACTGCTAAAAACTGGCTTCAATCTCGCCTTCGGGGGCTTTCCCACTCGATGTCACAAAAGCTGTGTTATGGTAGTGTTAGTGTCCACAAAGAAAGTGATCCACCTCAAGGCCGCCTTCAGGTGGTGTTTGCTCGATGTCAAAAGGCCAGGAATGAGTCAAATCTCGGGAACCGGTGGCCCGATTGTACTGGAAAGTTTTAATCTTCAAAGTAAGGTATTATAACGGCACTTTGCTCTAACAAAAACTGTGCTACAATGCGACGGTTCTGCTGTGTTACCATAACAAACGGACAAACCAACAAACGTACAGAAACAGGATCATTATACTATAGATTTCGAAATCAAGTGACATTTCTATCTATCTACAGCCAGACGCCATAATCCGGTAAGGGGTGGCCGTTTGTCTTTGAGTTAGTTGTTTTACGGGGAGGGGCACTAACCCTCCACCAACCCACTTACTAGCACGTGGGCAACACGTATGAATTGGTTATACGGTTACCACCCAGCGTTGTAAATGGTTTCCTGGCTTACAGGAAACCATTAGGCTTGTCACTCAATGTAAAGCCACCTGAAAAGGAAAGAAGAGTAATAAAATGTGACAGGAAAGATGGGAGAAATAGGAAGAGAGGAGGACAGGCACAGAAAAAGAATGATAAAGGTGAAGGAGGAAGCAGGCAGCACTACATCAAGTGAGTGGATGATGATGAGAAATAGGAAGACAGGAGGGCAGACACAGAAAAAAGAATAACAAAGGTGAAGGATGAAGCAGGCAGCACTACATCTAGTGAGTGGATGATGGTGAGAAATAGGAAGACAGGAGGACACAGAAAAAGAATAGTAAAGGTGAGAGAAGAAGTAGGCAGCACTACATCAAGTGAGTGGAAGATGGTCGCCACCACCTACCACCATAATAACAACAACAACAACAATAATAATAATAATAATAATAATAATAATAACAACAACAATAATAATAAACTTTCTAAACATGATAAAACGTTCACAAATAAAGCAATAATTTAACAAAAGATAAGGCAAAATTAAAGTACTATTAAATCGTGTATGAAAAAATATATTATTATTATTTATTAGACAAAAAAAAGAAAAACTGAAGAAGTGATATTTAATGGAACTGCTCTTGACCTACACGAGAGAGAGAGAGAGAGAGAGAGAGAGAGAGAGAGAGAGAGAGAGAGAGAGAGGATAATAATAATAACAATAATAATAATAATAATAATAATAATAAGAAGAAGAAGAAGAAGAAGATGAAGAAGGACACACACACACACACTTTCAACACCTCTCATCTCAGGTTTTACGGTTCAGTTTATAAGATCTGGCTGACCTTGGCTTGACCCTGCCCTAGTCTACTCTCTCTCTCTCTCTCTCCCTCTCTCTCTTCCACTTCTCCACCTTCCCTCCTTCCTCTACTTCCTTCAATCTCTACTCATTTCCACTCTCTCTCTTCTCCTTTCATCTCTCTTTCACTCCTCCCCTTCCCCCTTTCCTTTTCCTCTCTCTCTCTCTCTCTCTCTCTCTCTCTCCTATACCAAACATCCACGAAAGGACAAACAGGACTACTACTGACTGCCTTCCTTTGTACACCTTTCCTTTCTCCCCTCCCTTCCTCCTTCTCTACCTCCTTTCCCTTCCTCCTACTCCCTCTCTCTCCTCCCTCTCCCCTCCTCCTACTCCCTCTCTCTCCCCTCCCTCCTCCCTTCTTCCTCCTCCACGTAGTTCTTCCTGGTGTAAAAATCTTCCTATTTACCTTTTAAGATGACGCCTGCCTTTATTGGGTCTTGCTTTCGCCTGATGATATTTTTTTTCCTAGTACGAGAGACGGAAGTGGCGGCGAGGGAATGAGAGTGAGGGCTAGCAGTTAAAGGTGTTCTATTTTTAGGTCTATCTATCTATCTATCTCATATCCATCTATCTATATCTACATCTTCTATCTACCTATCTATCTATCCATCAATCAATTTCTCCATCTACCTGCCTACCTACCCATCTATCTATCCATCCACCTATCTATCAATGTCAATCAATCAATCTGTCTATCTATCTAACTACCTACCCATCTACCCATCTATCTATCTATCTGTTTCTCCATTCCTCTTCCTGCTATTGCACATGTGTTTCCCTGATTAACTAGAAAAGTGACCTTGTTTGCCTAGTGAAGCGGGGTCACTCTCTCTCTCTCTCTCTCTCTCTCTCTCTCTCTCCCTTATGTTAAAGATACGTGGGGCCATTCTCAACACAGATAAAAGAGAGAGAGAGAGAGAGAGAGAGAGATCAAAGGTGTCAGATTTCACTTATATGTCAGGTCAATCGAAATCAAGTGACATTTCTATCTATCTACAGCCAGACGCCATAATCGGGTAAGGGGTGGCCGTTTGTCTTTGAGTTAGTTGTTTTATGGGGAGGGGCACTAACCCTCCACCAATCCACTTACTGACACGTAGGCAACACGTATGGGTTGGTTATATGGTTACCACCCAGCGTTGTAAATGGTTTCCTGGCTTACAGGAAACCACTAGGCTTGTCACTCAATGTAAAGCCACCTGAAAAGGAAAGAAGAGTAATAAAATGTGACAGGAAAGATGGGAGAAATAGGAAGAGAGGAGGACAGGCACAGAAAAAGAATGATAAAGGTGAAGGAGGAAGTAGGTAGCACTACATCAAGTGAGTGGATGATGGTGAGATACAGAAATAGAGGAGGGTAGACAGAAAAAAAGACTGATAAAAGTGAAGGAAGAAGTAGGCAGCACTACATCCAGTGAGTGGATGATGGTGAGAAGTAGGAAGAGAGGAGGACAGACACAGAAAAAAAATGATATAGGTGAAAGAAGAAGTAGGCAGCACTACATCAAGTGAGTGGATGATGGGAGAAATAGGAAGAGAGGAGGGCAGACACAGGAAAAGAATGGTAAAGGTGGAGGAAGAAGTAGGCAGCACAACATCGAGTGAGTGGATGATGGAAGAAATAGGAAGAGAGGAGGGCAGACACAGGAAAAGAATGGTAAAGGTGGAGGAAGAAGTAGGCAGCACAACATCGAGTGAGTGGATGATAGTCGCCACCATCTACCACCAAAATGATATTTCAGAAACATAAAAATCTAAAAAAAATCGGAAGAAAATATCTTAATTAAAAAAAGTCGTCTGGAAAGGTACAAATGTGTGTGTGTGAGGTGGAGGAAGGGCAGCTAAATTGCAGAGGACAGGGTGACATGGAGGCGATTTGTTTGTGACCACTCCTTACGGGATTACGGCGTCTGCTTACAGAGAGATAGACTGGTTAACAGATAGATACCGAGAAAGATAAGTTGATAAACAGACAGATAGATAGGTAGACAGACAGACAGACAGACAGATAGATAGATAGGGTTGGGCTTGAACTTTGCATGACTTCAAGAAATGGTTTCTAGTTGGTTCATGCATACGTTTTCATCATCATCATTATCATCATCATCGTCATTATCATCCCGTTCCTACTTTCCACTTCTATCATTATCACCATCATCATCACCACAACTACACACACCACTACCACCACCACCACCACCATCACCATCATCATCATCATCATCATCGCCACCACCACCACCACCATAATCATCATTACCACCACCACCACCACCACACACCACTACACACCACCACCACCACCAATACACACACTACTACCACCATCACCACCACCACCATCATCATCATCATCACCACCACCACCACCAGCACCACCACCACCACCATAATCATCATCATTATCACCACCACCACCACAACCAGCATGACCACCACCACCTCCACCACCACCACCACCACCATCATCATCATCATCATCATCATCATCATTTTATAGACGATTTTAACACAGAATAAATCGTCTGGAGGCAGGAGGCATAAATCCCCCAAAAAATAAACCACTGCAGTGAAGGGGTTAAGGTCACGCTGCTCCCATATACCTTGCGTTTTTTGTTATAGGGGTAAAAAAGGGATTAGGCCATGTTGGGTTAAATTCCTTGTTGTATTGTGCTAAGTGACCTTTTTATGATGAAATATAGAAGGGAAGGGATGATATATTTCTCTTTATCTCTCTCTCTCTCTCTCATGTCCATATATTTAATCTACCTTTATCTAACTATCTATCTATCTGTCTATCTAACAGCCTCTCTCTATTCCCCTTTGTCTGTCTGTCATATATAAGTAATCTATCTACGTATATCTTTGTTTATCTTTCTATCTGTCTATCTATCTATCAATGTATGTATCTATGCATGTCCTCTCTCTCTCTCTCTCTCTCTCTCTAACCTTTCTCAACATTACACTCTCTCTACCACCTGCTGTCACCCCCAACCTTACCCATCAGTAGATTCTCTCTCTCTCTCTCTCTCTCTCTAACCTTTTTCAACATTACACTCTCTCTACCACCAGCTGTCACCCTAACCTTACCCACCAGTAAATTCTCTCTCTCTCTCTCTCTCTCTAACCTTTTTCAACATTACCCTCTCTCTACCACCAGCTGTCACCCTAACCTAACCCACCAGTAAATTCTCTCTCTCTCTCTCTCTCTCTGTTGCTAAATTCTATTAACCACTTTATAATAGTGGAAAGCAGGCTTATGTTGATGATGATGATGATGATACAAGTAGTAGTAGTTGTAATAGTAGTAGAAATTGAATAATTAATTAATAATACTAATAATAAAATTAATAATAATAATAAATATATAATAATAATAATGATTACAATAATAACCGCAATAACAATAATGATAAAAATAGAAAAGCTTCCCAGTCACTGCCTAGTAGTACAGCCGAGCTATAAAAGGGTCTTGAGGTCAAGGTGACTGATCTTGTGCATGTCACCTTAGGTCATCACAGTCTATATGTCCACCCAGTTTGGCGGCTGTACCTTTAATCCTTCACAGAAAATTAGTTGACATCAGAAATATCCAGAAAAAATCCAAATATTTGACTCCAGGCGATCTAGGAGGATATTCACCCAATTAAGACCGTACTCGTTGCAGCTCTGCTCCCTAGAATAATTTCAGTTTTCTAGCTTAACCGGATATCCAGTCAACCAATTTTCTTCCAATTTTGCCAGATGAAGCGGTCAGCTGTGGGACTCAGCTGACAAAGTTTGAAGGCTCTTGGCAACACAGCCTCCGAGCAATGGCCATGTACTTTTTAAGAAGAAAAAATATTAATAAGACTAATGACAAAATACTTGCCACAGGTGTGTGCGAATTTTTAACACCAACAGTAATAAGAACAATACCGCTAAACCCGTCACTAACAAGGCCTACCACTGACCCAGCCCTCACATCCAGGAAACAGCCCAGTAGCCTTTACCTCTGGGCTATTATTGGCACCCGGCCTGGGCTACTAGGTCAGGGAGGCACCGGATATTAGGTCACGGGTCACAGGGATTGCAGTGTGTCTATCTGTTGGTGTTTATCTATCTGTCTCTGTCTGTGCCTCAAGTCTATCTCTTTATCTATCCATCTTTGTCTAGGTGTAGTGTCTGTCTCTTTGTCTGTCTGTGCCTTATATGTCTGTTTATCTATCTCCCTATCTATCTATCTATCTACCTACCCATCTATCTACCTATCTATCTATCTGCCTGTGTATGTATGTCTGTACATCTATTTGTCTTTATCTATCTATATATCTATCTATCAGGGCGGCAGCGGAAAACAGGTCAAAGGTCACAGGAATTGGAGCAGTGTGTCTATCTATCTGTTTATCTATCTGTCTATCTATGTAATATCTATCGGTATGTTTATCTACGTATCTTTTTATCTATCAGTCTATCTATCCAGTGTCTATCTGTCTATCTATCTATCTATAAACTCATCTAATTTATGTTGGGTGTTTGTGTTTAGCTTTTGAGCTGGTTTATATTATGAGTTTTGGCAGCGTGAGTCTTCGTTTGTCTGTTTCTTTGCCTGTGTGTGTGTGTGTGTGTGTGTGTGTCTCTCTCTCTCTCTCTCTCATTAGCCCCCACATAAAAAAATATAAAGGGTTTGTGTTCTGAGGCCTTTGAAAGTCGTAACCCCTCTTCCTAAGCGATTTATTTTCGATGTTGCAATATTCAGCACCTTGTATTTTAAGGATGCAAAATAAATCGATACAAACACGATAATAAATAAATCTAAGACAATGATAAGGTGTAATAGGCAAAATAAATCGCTATGGAAAAGGTGCTAGGGAAAAATACAAGATTAAATTCAGACAGATTTCTATTCTCAGGTCATTAATCCGTTTATTTAGAATATATTTAATCCGTTTACTTAGAAATAATCCGTTTACTTAGAAATCATCTGTTTACTTAGAATTAATCCGTTTACTTAGAATTAATCCGTTTACTTAATCCGTTTACTTAGAATACAAGAATAAATCTGTTTACTTAATCAATCCGTTTACTTAGAATTAATCCCTTTACTCAATCCGTTCAATTAATCCATTTACTTAGAATACAAGAAGAATTAACCCGTTTACTCAATCTGTTTACTTAATCCGTTTACTTAATTAATCCGTTTAATTAATCCGCTTACTCAGAATACAAGATAAACTCAAATTCCTTTTCTCAGGTTATTAATTCATTTATATCAAGGTGGTGGAGAGGGAGGCCTTCACGTGGTGGCACTGACATAACCAGGCGGCTCCACTGCCTGGTTATACAAACGTCCCTCAACTTCCTCCCTATCCCCCAAAAGGACGATCGTGGACTGGAATAGGGCAGTTTAAACGTGTGTGTGTGTGTGTGTGTGTGTGTGTGTGTGTGTGTACTCTCTCCGTTTGCCCAGCTCCTTTATATCAACCACTTGCATATTTACAACCAATCGAGTGCAAAACAATACCTCGTCCCGTCCAACGTGGGATTATAACTGTGCAAACTTATTCCCTCAGCTGACTTCCACATTCTTTGCGTGGTTTAAAACGCGGTTAAAAATGGCGGGACTTTTACATGTGACGCAGACGATCCGTTTATGACGTCACAGGCTGCGTCAGTGCGAACCGGTGTTGTCCCTTCCATAATTAAATGTATTTGTTCCAAGTGTAGGAATTTAATATACAGTAGTTCATCTTTGTTTCACACGGGCGGGCTGGTGTTAACGATTTATATACCGGTGTATATATATATATATATATATATATATATATATATATATATATATATATATATATATATATATATATATATATATATATATATATATATACCTAGGCTGCTTCCCCCAAGGAAAGGGAGGTAGCCGAGACAGGACGACACACTCCCCATTTACTCACCCATTCAAACACATTCATTCGCATCTTAGCCCCAAAGGGGAGAACGGACAGATCCTCACCGCGCCACACCGCACAAGAGTCAACTGCGCAATGCAATCAGTGACATCCGCAGCAGGGCCCGACAGCAGAGCTGGTTTACCCCTGCCACATCATAACAGACCCATCCCCTTACCCGCACCTGACCTGACTAGCTGATCAGACCAAATGCGGGAGAATATCCCCTCAGGGCTGCGTCATCACTTATTCATTCACAATTTCTCTCCATTTATTTCTGTCACGCACAGCCACTCTTCCTTGCTCAACAGACATCCCTCTCGCATCCAACGTTCTCTTCACACTGTCCATCCATCCTATTCGTGGTCTTCCTCTCAGCCTTACACTTCTCACATCAGATCTAGTTATCTTTTTCACCAGTCGCTCATATATATATATATATATATATATATATATATATATTTATATATATATATATATATATATATATATATATATATATATACGCACGTGGTGTGTGTATGCGTGTGTAGGCATGCAGGTGTGTACATACAGGCTGATGTGGGTGTGGCGTAGCCTGGCCAAAACAAACACAGGTAAGGACAAGTGCACGGACAGGCCTTGACGCAAGAATATACAGTTACTCATCACAATACAGTTTTCTGTTACCTTTTTTTTTTCCTGTTTCCACAATACCTGTCGTAATATACAGTATTCATGCGTACATCTATTCCTATGTGTATTTCTTTTCCCTACTACTTATCAATTTATATATCGGCACTTTTCATTCAAGGGTTCGCTTATATCTATAATTATTTCTATTTATTTACTAATTTCTACGCATCAAGCAGCCAATCCATTATCTGCTATTACTTCCTTAACACTCCCACTGCA
>NC_136964.1:9526595-9531595 GCF_032717465.1 Coenobita brevimanus
AAAGTTATCATTCTTTTCTTAACTTGGCCCAGATTTTCGTCCTTATGAAGCTTATTTTAGGTAGCTCAGTGGCAGAATATGACAATACTACGGCTCTACATCCTTTCCATTGCACTTCTTCGTGACTAGCATCATATTCTAATGTTATTCTCTAATTACAACCCAGCCTTCAAGACGGAGAGATGGCAATTTTAGGCTAACTTAGAGTAAAAAGAGTATAGTCAAATCAACCCTTCAATCTGACATCAATTTAACATCAACTTAAATGAGGTGAAAATAAAGTGAGGTGAAAATAATTTGACTAGTAACCAAGGAGACTCATTTCATAGATCATAATTAAGGTTCACTGAAGTATATGTAACCACGACTATTGAGAGAGAGAGAGAGAGAGAGAAACTAACTTGGCCTAAAATTGCCATCTGTCCATCTTGAATGCTGAGATGTAACAGTAGATTAACACTAGAATGCGATGCTAGTCACGAAGAAGTGCTGGGGAAAGGATGGAGACCCGTAGTATTGTACCGTATAATTCTGAGTTACGTGAAAATAGCTGCAAAAGGACGAAAATCGAGAGAGAGAGAGAGAGAGAGATTCACTTGACATTATAGCGTGAAAGCTGGTTTGGCTGCATTTCCGGTCACCAGAGCTTAAAATGTCATAAATAAAAACACGTACAATTCACGTCAATAATTAGTAGACACTTAATGAGATCAAGTTAATTACCTGACATTTACACACCTGACTATTATTAATTAAACTAAGTGGTGTGATGAGTAGGGATGAAAGTTTGGAGAGTGAAGTGCTTGAAAGGGTACAGCAGAGAAGAAAGGTTGCTGGTTCCTTGAAGGCAGTGATAAGAAACAGGGAAGTGAGCATGGAATTGAAAAAGTTACTACATGACAGTACTGTGATACCAACTCTAACGTATGGAAGTGAAGCTTGGACGTTGTTGGAAGGACACAAGTCAAGAGTGAGAGCAGTGGAAATGAGTTATCTGAGAGGGGCGTGTGGAGTCACATGGAGAGACAGGCTGACAAACGAGGATATAAAGGAGCGTTGTGGTGTGGATGTGATAAGAAGCGTTAGGAGAAGCACACTGAGGTGGTTTGGCCATATGGAGAGGATGAAGAGTGAGAGACTAACGAGGAGAGTGTATGTGGGAATTACATGGAGAGACAGACTGACAAATGAGGAAGTGAAGGAGCGTTGTGGTGTGGATGTGGATGTGATAGGAAGCGTTAGGAGAAACACACTGGGGTGGTTTGGCCATGTGGAGAGGATGGAGAGAGACTGACGAGGAGAGTGTATGTTAGTGAGGTGGAGGGGGAGAGAGGGAGGGGGAGGCAAAGGATGAGATGGAAGGATGGAGTGGAGAGGTATATGAGAGAGGGGTGTGTGAGTTGGGAGCAGGGCAATGAAATGGCGGGGGACAGGGCGACATGGGGACGATTTGTTTGTGGCCACCCCTTACGGGATTAAGGTGTCTGGCAATATATAGACAGATAGAACACATCTGAGTATTATTATGTAAACTAGGGCCAGTATTCTCGTAGGGTATGGAAGCTCCCTAACGCCTCTTCCTTACCGATTTATTTCTCGTCGGATAAGGAAGCTCCCTAGCACCTCTTCCTTACCGACTTATTTTTCGTCTGGTAAAGAAGCTCCCTAACATCTCTTCCTTACCGATTTATTTTTCGTCTGGTAAGGAAGCTCCCTTACATCTCTTCCTTACCGCTTTATTTTTCTTCTGGTAAGGAAGCTCCCTAACACCTCTTCCTTACCGATTTATTTTTTGGTAGGGCCTTACTGCTCTATAATTATCAAAGAAAATCATCTATGGACAGATAATCGTGCCAAGCCTCTCTCAGCTTGAAAATATTAGCCAGCAGAGGGAAAGATGAAATATAAGGTGAGCTTTTGTTTACAGTAAGCCTCTCTCAACCTGGGAATATTAGCCAGTAGAGGGAAGGAGAGAGTGAAAGATGAAATATAAGGTGAGCTTTTGTTTACAGTAAGCCTCTCTCAACCTGGGAATATTAGCCAGTAGAGGGAAGGAGAGAGTGAAAGATGAAATATTAGGTGAGCTTTTGTTTATAGTAAGCCTCTCTCAACCTGGGAATATTAGCCAGTAGAGGGAAGAAGAGAGTGAAAGATGAAATATTAGGTGAGCTTTGGTAATACTCAGCCTCTCTCAACTTGGTAAATATTAGCAAGCAGAGGAAAGTGAGAAAAGGAAAGGGTGAAATATTAGGCGAACTATTTTTTCTAAGCCTCTCTCAGCTTGGAAATACTAGCCAGGGGCGGAAAGAAGAGAAGAGAGAAAGATGAAATATTAGGTGAGCTTTTGTTAATACTACGCCTCTCTCAGCATGGGAATATTAGCCAGTAAAGGGAAAGATGAAATATTAGGTGAGCTTTTGTTTATAGTAAGCCTCTCTCAGCTTGGAAATATTAGCCAGGAGAGGGAACAAGAGAAGAGGCAAAGATGAAATATTAGGTGAGCTTTTGTTTCTACTACGCCTCTCTCAGCTTGGAAATATTAGGCAGCAGAGGGAAAGTGAGAAGAGGAAAGGGTGAAATATTAGGCGAACTATATTTGCTAAGTCCCTCTCAGCTTGGAAATACTAGCCAGGGGAGGAAAATGAGAAGATGGAAAGAAGAAATAATAGGTAAGCTTTTGTTAATACTAAGCCTCTCTCAACTTGGAAATATTAGCCAGCAGAGGAACGTGAGAAACGGGAGGTGAAACAGGTGAAATTCTGTCTCAGATTATCCATGCTATAGCCAATTGACATAAGGGATTTTTCTTTCGTGTTATCCTTTCCCTGTCCAGACGATTTTATTCTTAACAATATCGTTCACTATGAGACGCTTTTCCTCAGTTAAATAAAATCGTCTGACACCAAGTTAACTAAACTGCGAAGGACGTTATAATTCAAGAACCTATACTCATTTTACTCTAACCTGGCCCAGATTTTCGTCCTTCTGTAGCTTATTTCACGTACCTCTGTGACAAAGGCAATACTACAGCTCTACAACCTCTCCACAGCACTTCTTCGTGACCAGCATCATATTCTAGGGTTAAACTCTCATCATAACTCAGCATTAAGGAGGAGATGGCAATTTTAGGCCAAGTTTGATTTCAAGGAGTATAGACACCATCATGAGAGAGAGAGAGAGAGAGAGAGAGAGAGAGAGAGAGAGAGAGAGAGAGAGAGAGAGAAATTACGAAATCCAGCTTGTAGTCTGCTCCTACTGAACTTACTGAACCCCTACTGAACTTACTGAACCCCTACTGAACTTACTGAACCCCTACTGAACTTACTGAACCCCTACTGAACTTACTGAACCCCTACTGAACTTACTGAACCCCTACTGAACTTACTGAACCCCTACTGAACTTACTGAACCCCTACTGACCTTACTGAACTCCTACTGAACTTATTGAACCCCTACTGAACTTACTGAACCCGTGCTGAATTACTGAACCCCTACTGAACTTACTGAACCCCTACTGAATTACTGAACCCCTACTGAACTTACTGAACCCCTACTGAACTTACTGAACTCCTACTGAACTTACTGAACCCCTACTGAACTTACTGAACCGCGGAAGACTCGAGAGGCCATTTCACACACCCACTTTCACTCTAACCTCTGACTCTTGCAATAGAAACTCGTCATGAAAGTAAGAATGCTGCACACACACACACACACACACACACACACACACACACACACACACACACACACACACACGAGGAAAGAAAAAACAAGGAAAAGAAGAGACAAGGAGAAGGAGGAGGAGAAGGAGGAGAATTAAGTAATGATTTTAACTTTATCTCAAAAACACAATGCCCTTTATTATTCACTTGAGAGCTCCTATGACCCACCTGAGAGAGAGAGAGAGAGAGAGAGAGAGAGAGAGAGAGAGAGAGAGAGAGAGAGAGAGAGAGAGAGAGAGAGAGAGAGAGAGAGAGAGATTCACTTGTGCCCTTACCGTTGTGTTACCTTCACGACAATTACCCTCTTACTGAGCTGCTCTCACCTGCCTGACGCCATATTGTTATTACCTGTTGCTAGCCTTGAGTCATCGTCCCTAGGTGCAGACGGATATACTGCAGTTTCCCCTCGTAATTACACGTTGCTTTTTATGCCTGTGACCTACCTTTCAGCTTTTATTCTTATTCTTATTATTATTATGGCGCCTGGTGGTTTACTGGGTAATTAAGGCGCTCCAATCTGACTGAGCCGGTGCAGGTTTATATCCAAGGGACGGTTGGGGTTTACCGTGCACGTAATGCCACTCAGGGATGAATGAGGCTGGCCACTCTCATCTTAAACGTCAGGATCAACTTGTCTAGCCCCGGACTCCTACGCTCCTCATGGGGCAACATTGGATTAAATGATGATGATGATGATTATCATCATATCATCATCATTATCATCACCATCATCATCATTATTAACAAATTATTATTATCATAATTATCTGTACGAGTATTTTTGTTTATTGGATGATTATATTCAGGAAAAAACAATCCTACTAGTGAAACAGTTCAATAAGACTAAGAAGGCCTTTGATAGCCGCACCCACCCCTGCAATACTGTAGGGGAAAAAGAACTAATAATTTGCGAGGAAGGGGCGACCCACCAGACTCTCACCCTTGCTAAACTCAGGTACGGGTGAAGGACTATCTCTTAAAAATTTTGTATTCCTAATAAAAAAATAAATAATAGTAAAGAATATAAGAAGAAAGTAAAGAAAGGCGGAAAAAAAATCTTATGTGTTAATTCCAAGATAATCATAAAATTCAACAAAATGCAGCCACCCATCCATACGTAACCAGAGAGAGAGAGAGAGAGAGAGAGAGAGAGAATCATACCCACCCATATGCATCTCACAGCTTGCCTCTTTACTAGGTGATTTTATTGTGTTTATATATTATCTGGAGTGCCCTACCTTGGAGTTTTTGCTCTGAATTAAAGTTTACATTGCT
>NC_136964.1:9539095-9544095 GCF_032717465.1 Coenobita brevimanus
ATAGGACAAACATACATATATACAGACAGAAAACGACACACACACACACACACACACACACACACACACAATTACATGCATAGACAGGCAGAAAGAGACATACACACACACATACATACATACAGACAGAGAGAACGAGACACACAAACATACGTACATACATACAGACAGAACGAGACATACATACACACAAACGTACATACTGTACATACAGACAGAGACAGACATACACACAAACGTACATACATACAGACAGAACGGGGCATACACACACACATACATACATACATAACAGACAACGACAAACACACACACAAACGGACATACATACAGAGAGAACGGGGCATACACACACACACATACATACATACATAACAGACAGAACGACAAGCACACACACAAACGTACACACATACACACAGAACGAGACAAACACACACACAAACGTGCACACATACACACAGAACGAGACAAACACACACACAAACACACACACATACATACACACAAACACCCGTTCTTCCTTGACCTATTACAAAGTCCTTCATTTTTTTATCATAAAGGAATTTTTATTTTGGTCTGCCCTTTTTGTGGCGGATCCGTTTTTTGTGGGAGAGAGAGAGAGAGAGAGAGAGAGAGAGAGAGATGGCACTATGATTCTTTATATATCAGGTCTTTATTTATCTATCAATATGAGAGAGAGAGAGAGAGAGAGAGAGAGAGAGGTTGCCTGAAACCACTTTTTAAGGCGGTTCATATGGTGGAAGTGATGGCCAATACCCACCCTTTCTCTCTCCTATCTGTCCATCCATTTATCTATCCATCCATCCATTTACCTATTTGTCTGTCTGTCTGTCTCTCTTTCTCTCTCTCCTATCTGTCCATCCATTCATCTGTCCATCCATCTACCTAGCTGCTTGTCTGTCTGTCTGTCTGTCTGTCTGTCTCGCTCCTATCTGTCCATCCATCCATCTATCCATTCATCTATCTAACTGTCTCTGTCCCTCTCTCTCTCTCTCCTATCTGTCCATCCATCCATCTATCCATTCATCTATCTAACTGTCTCTGTCCCTCTCTCTCTCTCTCTCTCTCTCTCTCCCAGCGTATTCTAGCCCCGCCTCGACGTCAGGTAAGGGACTACTTAGTCTAGATCTAGAGTTGTCCTCATAAAAAAAGCATTGAGGTGCAAATGATCGCAGCAACAAGAGAGGGTATGTGAGTGTACTGGTGTTGTTGTTGTTGTTCATCATCATCATCATCACTAACATCATCATCATCATCAATATCATCATCATCATCATCATCATCCCCACCACCACTAGCATCATCATCATCATCACGAACATCATCATCATCATCAATACCATCATCATCATCATTAACATCATCATCATCACTTACATCATCGTCATAATCATCATCACATCATCACCACTAACATCATCATCGTCATTAGCACCATCACCACTAATATCATCATCATCATTATCATCATCATCATCACCACCACTAACATCATTATCATCATCATCACCATCGCCACTAACATCATCATCATCATTAGCATCATCATCACCCCTCCACCACCACCACCATCATCATCATCATCATCATTATTATTATTATTATTATTATTATTATTTATCATTATTATTATTATTATTATTATTATTATTACCGTCAGGTCTGATTTGCAACTCTCAGGTATTTGTAACACCAAATGTTCTGTCTGTCTGTCTGTCTGTCTGTCTGTCTGTCTGTCTCTCTCTCTCTCTCTCTCTCTCTCTCGGGCAGAAAATCAGAGGACGTGAGATATCCTTCACAAACATTAAGGTCCTTCTTCTCGTAAGTTGAGGAAGCTCCCTAACACCTTTTCCTAAGCGATTTATTTTGTTTATCACACCTTTCTGTCCTTTTTAGTGTTACATAATCCTTCCAATATCGCCATACTCTGCATAAATAACGTACACAATGATATTAACCAGCCAAATCCAAAATAAATCGCTAAGGAATAGGTATTAAGGTACTAATAACAGACCAATGCCCTTATTCTCGTCGGGAAATTACTCCCTAGCACCTCTCCCTTAGCGAATTATATTTAGATATGGGACGTTAATACTCTTTTGTATGCTGTTTATGGAGATGGCGAAGTCTGAAGGCTTGAAGTAACACAGAATAGGAGAGTAAGGTGTAATAAGCGAAATAACTCGCTTAAGAAGAGGTGTTAGTGTGCTAGGTGAGCCCCACATCGATGTTTGAAGAAATTAAGTAACAGAATAGGACAGTAAGGTGTATTAAGCAAAATAAATCGCTTAGGAAAAGGTGTTAGGGACCTAGGTGTACGCAACATCGATTAATGAAGGATTTACACAACACAGAATAGGACAGTAAGGTGTAATAAGCGGAATAAATCGCTTAAGAAAAGGTGTTAGGGTGCTAGGTGAACCCCACACCGATGTTTGAAAGATTTACATAACACAATTGGGCAGTAAGGTGTAATAAACGGAATAAATCACTTAAGAAAAGGTGTTAGGGTGCTAGGTGAACCCCACACCGATGTTTGAAAGATTTACATAACACAATTGGGCAGTAAGGTGTAATAAGCGGAATAAATCGCTTAGGAGAAGGTGTTAGGGTGCCAGGTGAACCCTACATCGATGTTTGAAGGATTAACATAACACAAGAGGACAGTAAGGTGTAACAGGCAAAATAAATCGCTTAGGAGAAGGTGTTAGGTGCCAGGTGTACCCACGTCACCTACTGTTGCATTTATTAACACGTCTACCACAGTGGCTCCATAAAAACTTGTTGCTCTCTAGAAATGAGATGTGGTGTGTGTGTGTGTGTGTGTGTGTGTGTGTGTGTGTGTGTGTGTGTGTGTGTGTGTGTGTGTGTGTGTGTGTGTGTGTGTGTTCAGAGGGAGATGTGTGATAATGGACTATTTTGAAGGTGGTGTGTGTGTGTGTGTGTGTGTGTGTGTGTGTGTGTGTGTGTGTTGGCAGCTATGTGGGTTATGGATGTAGGACAGAGAGGAACCTTGAGACAGAAGGTAGGGGGTGAGAGGTAGGGTTGAGGGTCAGGAGAATGTTATAGGATTAATTTTGAGTTATATATAAAATGGTATATTGATATGGGTGCACATCTCTCTCTCTCTCTCTCTCTCTCTCTCCTAATTCTGCCTAATAATAATAAAAAAAATAATAATAAAAGAGGAGGAGGAGGAGGAGGAGGAGGGGAAAGAGAGAGAGAGAGAGAGAGAGAGAGAGAGAGAGAGAGAGAGAAATGTACCAGGTGGTAGTGTCCTCCAGTGCATCAAGGACATATAAAGAGCAAGTGTTATAATTAGTCCAGCTACCCGAGTGGCGTCTGCAACCACTACACCACCATACTCTTTTCACTCTAACCTGGCCTAAAATTGACATCTCTCCGCCTTGAATGCTGAGATGTAACAACAGATTAACAGAATACGGTGCAAGTCACGAAGAAGTGCTATGTGAAAACTGTAGAGCCGTACTGTTGTCTTTCTCTACCACTAAATGACGTGAAATAGCCTGAAAAAAAAAGACGAAAATCTGGGCCAAGTTACAGTGAAAAGAGTACACCTGTTACAATATGTTATTATCACTTTAACGACCTAAAAATTCACCCTCCATCCTGCGATCACTACCCTACATAACCTACCCCAACATACTCCATTCACTCCACCAACACACGGCCACATACACAGTGACTGCCAAGTTGTAACAATAAATACAATGTCCTATACTCTCTTCACTTTAACTAGGCCTAAATTTGCCATCTTTCCATCTCCATACAAGCTGTAGCTACAAGGTAGGAATGAGTCTCCTTAGTTACTAGTCAAATCCCTTCAGTCTGATTATACCTGGCCATCTGCTGGGCTGAAAGGGGTAAGGGATCTCTGCCAAGTTCAAGTGAATGGACTGTAGAGTAAGAGAAAGGCAGCTCAGAGATGGAGTGAGAGGATGAGGTCAGCAGAGAACCAGATGGAGAGATGAACTTTGGAGATCTGTTGGGACTGGATGGAACAGGCTAAGAGAAAACTAGATCAACGTTGAGAAAGATAGGGAAGGCATTGGTCTGTCTCAGAGTGATGATGATGATGATGATGGTGATGGCGATGATGGTGATGATGATGATGACGACGATGATGATGATGATGATGAGGGAGAAGAGAAGGAGACTGAAGATGATGTGGAGAGAAGAATGGATGAGGGAGGTATGAGTTGGAGGGAGGGCGGCAGATAGACAGATAGATAGGTAGGCAGAGAGAGAGAGAGAGAGAGAGAGAGAGAGAGAGAGAGAGAGAGAGAGAGAGAGATGTTGGGAATGACTGGACGCACAGAAAACGGGAACCAGGAAACATAAACACACCAAACACAGACTAAGGAAGCAGTGTTTTTTTTTCCGTGTTTTTCCTCGCTTTTTACAGATCGATTGGTGCTTACCTGTGTGTGCGTGAAAGGTCAGGTGTTTGGATATCTGGAGTAAATTTGGGGGGAAGGATGGTGTGTGTGTGTGTGTGTGTGTGTGTGTGTGTGTGTGTGTGTGTGTGTGTGTGTGTGTGTGTGTGTGTGTGTGTGTGTGTGTGTGTGTGTGTTAATCTAAGGAGCAGGTAGTGTTGTTGTCCCGCCTGTGTGCCGTGCCCTGCTCTGCCCTGCCCTGCGTCACTACCTTCCTCCTTCCTACCTGCTCACCCCAGCCACTCACGGTCACACGGGGTAATCTACAATTATCTAGAGGACAATGCTTCCACGTCACCAGTCACCTGAACACTCCTAGGTACACTACACCATCCCCCTCCTCCTTACCCCTGTCTCTTCCCCCACCCCCCTCTATCATTTAAGATTGCCAACACTCCACACATCCCCCCTCCTCCCTACCCCACTCTCTTCTCCCCACCACCACCATCATTTGAGTCTTTAGCATGGCAACCCCAACCCCCAACTCTCCTCTTAATCGCCTTTGACCTATTAGATGTT
>NC_136964.1:9549095-9556595 GCF_032717465.1 Coenobita brevimanus
TGCTATATCTTTAATTGGAATTTTTTTTTTCTCTGTGTGATACGGTAAAGGAAATTTCGTATTGCAAACACTCTCGTAACTCCTACGACTGCATTGAAAATTGATCTTGGTCGCCATAATATTACTCTGGAGTAGCAAAGTAATATAATAATAATAATAATAATAATAATAATAACTCCGCTGCCAGTATAGAAATTGATCTTGATAGCCATACCATTAATCTGTAATAATAATAATAATAATAATAATAATAATAATAATAATCTAGATGTGTTACAGTGATGAAAGGAAAAAAAAAAGGAGAGAGATATTTAAACCAGTCTTCAAAGTGGCACGAAAAACTTCCTAGCACCTTTTCCTTAGCGATTTACTTTGTGTATAACACCTTAATATCCCGTAGTATGTTGTTTATATAATTCTAAAATCGACACAGTTTGCATCAATAACATACAAGAGGATACTGAAGTGTTATGTGAAGAATAAATCGCTAAGGAAGCGGTGTTAACGAAAATCTACATTATCAATTCAAAATATACCCTTAATGATGGCCAATACATTACCCAGACGCCGACAGAAGGCCCATCAACGTCCCTAAAATATCGCCAACTGGGCACTAATACCAACCGCCCATACTGTGATAATATGCTAGGGATAGTTAGAAAAATTGTGATAGTTTCCTTCAAAATAATGCACGTAATTTCACTGCAGTTCAAAGTAATGAGCAAAATCTAAAATTCTAGAGTAATTTCAATGCTGTTTAGTGATCAATAAAGTTCAAAGGTAATTTCCATGTGTTCTAAAGTAATGATCAATAAACTTCAAAGGTAATTTCAATGTATAATCCCCTCTAAATAATGGAAGTAATTTCAATGCAGCTTAAAGTAATGAGCAAAATCTAAAATTCTATGGTAATTTCAATGCTGTGTAAAGTAGTGATCAATGTCAAAGGTAATTTCGGTTGTTCTAAAGTAATGATCAATAAAGTTAAAGGTAATTTCAATGTATAATCCCCTTCACTACTACGAGGTCTTTAGCTGTTATTTTTACTACGACCAGGCTATGATTTTAAGCTCAGAAAGGGTCATGGTGGTGGAAGAATGATGGCTCTATTGAAGTCCTCCAGTTAGTAAGTCTCCTAATCTGAATAAAATCGTGTGAAAGTAGCCAGAATAACGCAGTGAATGGGTTATATGCCATCCGAAATTAGGTGATTTTAGTGTACCTAAAAGCAAAGACCTAACATTCTATATACCGGAATTCTGTCTGGTATTTTCAATGAATCTTAAGTATGTAATTTCTCGTATGGCTTACAAAATAATTTCAATGCATCTTAGTGTCCTAACATCTAAACTTATGAGTAATGAGTAAGGAAAGTCCCTAACACCTTTTTTAAGCGATTTATTTTGTTTATTACACCTTACCTCCCTCTTGTCACGTAAATCCTTCCAATATCACCGTACTCTCCCGAAATAATGTACAAAAGGATACTAATTCACCATATCCAATAATAAATCGCTAAGGAAGAGGTGTTTGGGAACTTCCTTAACCGAAGGGAATTAAAGTCCTGGTATATTTACGCCATTTTTTTTTTAAGTTAATAATGAGTCACAGGAGTCCAAGTGTTAGGTCAACAACATTCTCCACATAGTTTTTTAAAAATGTATTCAAGTTTCATTTGCAGGACTTCATGAAACGGTTTGATATAATCTCCATCAACTCTTGAGTAGGATGCTTTTTTTTTTTTTTCTACCAACAGATGATTTTATTTAGCCTGCACTGATACATGTGCTGTGTTGCCAATTATGCTGTTCTGTGTTGTACGTGTCATGAATACATTGTAGTCTTTTGCAGGTTGCTATACTAGTAACACTAATTATGTTGTGTTGTGGTGCAGGTGTTGCTGAGTCTGGCGGCTGTGTGCTGCGCCCGGCCACAGTTCGTGTTCCTGGTGCCATCCACTGGGGGCCCCGAGGCGGCGCCGGCCTTCAACCAAGAACAGCTGGCCAGCCTACAACAGTCCCTCATGCAGTTCTTCCAGGGCCAGGCCGCACCAGCAGCAGCAGAAACGGCAGCACCCGCAGAGCCAGCACCCGCAGAGGCAGCACCCGCAGAGCCAGCACTCGCCGCAGCTGCTGAAACTCCTGTGGAGCCTGCCGCTGCTGCTGAAATGCCTTCTGAGCCAGTGTTCATCGTTGAGGAACCCGCTCCCGAGGCCCCTGTTGACGCTGCCGTGGACCCTGCCGTCAACACGGTGGACCAGCAGTTTGCCTCGTTCATCTTCCCCGGTGACGACCCCGCCGTGGTGGCCGCTAAGAAGGCACACTTCGCTGCCGTGGCTTCTGCCCTTGGACGCACATCCGCTCCTGCTGACCCTGCTGCTGACCCCGAAGCTGCTGAGCAAGCTGAAGCAGAGGCTGCTGCTGAAGCAGAGGCTGGCGCTGAAGCTGAAGCTGCTGCTGCTGCTGAAGCTGAAGCTGCTGAGCAGGCTGAACTAGAGGCTGCTGAACAAGCTGAGGCTGAGGCTGCTGAGCAGGCTGAGCTAGAGGCTGCTGAACAAGCTGAGGTTGAGGCTGCTGAACAAGCTGAGGTTGAGGCTGCTGAACAAGCTGAGGTTGAAGCTGCTGAACAAGCTGAGGTTGAGGCTGCTGAGGCTGAGGCTGCTGAGGCTGAAGCTGCTGAAGCTGAGGCTGCTGAGGCAGAAGCAGCTGAGGCGGAGGCGGGGGCCGCGTAAGTGCGTGTAATGTGTGCTGTGTGACTGTATGTATGTATGGCCGAGTATTGTATGATGAACTATTAAACTCTTTTAATATATGACATCCGTGTTTTAATATCCCAGGCTTTTCTTTACAACCCTCACCACGTCTGACCACTCCACTTCAGGGTCGGTATACACACTGAGGCAAAAACCAAAGTCAATGTTTTGGGTGACGTAGAGACTCGTATACTGCAATAGATCTGGTGTCATACATACTATTAAAACCAGCTTGAGTTTTGGTTCATAAAGCCCGCCGGAGGCTCTATAATTGTCCCTTCATCTCACTTGTCACTAAATCATTTAAGCGTTCAAGGGCGTACAGTATCTTCTTCGTTTCAGATAAAAGTGCTAAGCTTGTATATTGCGTCACTGGTACACTAGAGGACAAGTAAATACCACACAGGTAAGAAATAAGCAAAGTAAGAGTAGAGGTCTGTAACAAGTCTGTGAGTATTTGTAATTTCAAGGTAGCTTGTGGGAAAAAAAAATGTTATAATAGACAAGGCATGATAGCATAACTCTGCACCAGGTAATGCTATAATTCACTGTTTCACTTGAATGATTACCACTTGAAAATATTTAGAGAAATTATTTGTGCTGAGTAGATGATTATTACGAAATTATCACACACTATAGTGGCTGTATGACGAAATGACTGCATGTTGCTAGCGTTGCATCCTTAGCTAGAAATACTAAACGTTCCTTTTCTTAGAGGGAACAATCCTGTGGGTTTCTGGCCTTTGGTTCCTTCTTCCTTGTAAAAAAAAAAAAAAAAAAAAGGAAAAGGAAATATTCTGCTAGGGAGTTATTTCAGAAACTCCATCAATTTTATATGAATTTTATGATATTTAATAGCGTGACTTTGCATGCCCATGGTCAGTGTGATGCAGGTTACCAGTCTATAAGATTAGATGTGGTTTATGAAAGGATCGATTCTACCTTGTTTAAAAGAGGGAAAAAATTATCCTTCCCGAGCTTACGGTTTAATTTCAACACCATCTGCCTCATGATATATATATTTTTTATGATGTTCTTGTATATCTTATTTCTTACTATCCTTTGAAAATTTTACTCAGCTGAGAAGAAACTTTCAAACTTCAGGGGTTTAATCAGTCTTCTTTAACTCCTTAGCTTATGGGACTGTTGCGCATGGCTGTCTTGTGTGTGTGTGTGTGTGTGTGTGTGTGTGTGTGTGTGTGTGTAATTCACCGGGTCGGTCAGGATCACTTGATGGTCGTGATCGTCAGCATTTTACCCTCCCGGAAGGGAGCTGAGAGCTCATATAGTCCGATCTAAGGGCAAGGCTGTGACCTTCACACACCCACACACCCGTCCCCTTGCTCGAGGGGGACAGTAACCACCCACTTCTTCAGTGAAACTTTTCGCAACCTGAGCGAGGCGCGAACTCCCGTCCACCAGATGGCAAGCGAGAACGTTACCACTGCACCAGCGTGTGTGTGTGTGTGCCGTCTTCCAGAACCACATTCAGCTTTGTGAAATGGTTAAATACAATAAAATAACTGAAAAAATGCAATTACTTTCTCCCGGTATTTTCCTGACATTTCTGGCTTGCTTACTACCTCCTACTAAGTCAGATGGAACTCCTAATTGAACCAACACTCGCCAAATTCGTTATAAAACCACTATGCCAGACGCTAAATTCGTTATAAAACCACTATGTATGCTTATTAACTATGCAGTAATAATTCAAACACCACGAATAACTTCAGTATTATTTTCACATGATACCAGTTAAATGAGAGTGGTAGCAATTCAAACGAAAAATTTGAGTATATAGCTATCTCTTACGCATCTATTACGTCATGCTTTCTCTTTTTACAACATGCATTTTCGTCATGTTCAAAATCCATTCGGAAACTAACAAAACAAAAAATAATCTTAAAATTCTATAAATATTTGTTTTTCACTCAGTTCTTGTATACTTCCTCTTTCACTGTCCCCCATATAGCGATTTTGCAGTGTCGCCAGATATCGTCCCTCTTTCAACTTAGGATGGAGACTACCAGATTTTCACGCCAAATCTATTTATCTATCTATCTACAGCCAGACGCCTTAATCCTGTAAGGGGTGGCCACAAACAAATCGCCTCCATGTCGCCCTGTCCCCTGTCATTACGCTACCCTTCACCATTTCACATTCCCCCTCTTACATACCTCTCCACTCCATCCCATGTCATCCTCAGCCTCCCCCTTCCTCTCTCCCCCCTTCCACCTCACTCACATACACTCCTCGTTAGTCTCTACTCTCCATCTTCTCCACATGGCCAGAAAAAAAAAAAAACATACCTATATCATATCAAAAACAGAGCTTTCTCCACCCCCCTGACATACATTTGGCCACATACGAGCCTGGGACCACTCTCCTCGTTAGTCTCTACACTCCATCCTCTCCACATAGCCCAAAAAATCCCCAAACACCTATATCGCATCATAAACACCCTGAGATACAAATGGCCACATACGAAGCTGAGACAGTGTGTGTGTGTGAAGTGGAGATTGGCTAACCTTACCGACGTGCATGTATCAGAGTTACTTGGTGTCTAATATTCAACACCTTCGTTCATTCATGTCAGTGCCACCAGACGCGATTTAGGTCAAGGTTGTTATGTGTACCAAATGGTTGACCTCTGCCACACACTAATGCTGTCCCGGGTTCATATGAGGCGAACCGTACATCCTCGAAGCATAGGGGTTCAAATGCTTCACTCTTGGTCGAAGCTTCCAATGCTATCTATCTACTGCCAGGCGCCTCAGTCCTGTAAGGCGTGACCACAAATAAATTGTCTCCATGTCGCCCTGTCCCCCGACATTTCATTGCCCTGCACCAGCTCACAACCCCCTCTCTCATATACCTCTCCACTCCATCCCTCCATCTCATCCTTGGCCTCCCCCTCCCTCTCCCCCTTCCACCTCACCTCTAAATGCTAAATAGAATAAAATCGTCTGAATATTTCTCTGACGGTAGGGAAAATATATGGCAGGTCGTTATATGGAGAGGGATTTATTTTCCTAATGCTAGATGAAACCCCGATGAGCGGATTAATTAATATATTGTATCGAAGCCTCCCAGTTCGAAAAATCCCGCCTAACTTGGATATAATGATCTTGTGGTAATAAAAATATAATAATGTTCTCATGGTGGGTAATGGGATTTTTTTTTATTGAATTTTTGGGTCCGTTAATTCAAGGACGTCATTTTTTTTTACTCTTGCTATCTCCAGACGATTTTATTGAGAGAGAGAGAGAGAGAGAGAGAGAGAGAGAGAGAGACAGACAGACAGACAGACAGACAGACAGACAGAGAGAGGTTAGATATTGCCTTCATTAACCCCTTCAGTGTGTTTTTCCTAAGCTGAATAAAATCGTCTGGTAGGTAGAATATTTAAGTCCCCCTTTCTCTCTCTCTCTCTCTCTCTCATTTTTGATACAGACAGGCAGACAGACTCTCTCTCTTTCTCTCACTCACTCTCATTATTGTTTTTACTCTTTATTTTTGATACAGACTCTCTCTCTCTCTTCTCTCTCTCTCTCTCTCTCTCTCACCCCTTCACCTTCATCACAACCTCTTTTTTCCATCGCCATTATAATTCACACCAAACCCTGAACTTTTAAGAATTCATGGCTTCATTTATATCAACACTATTAAATGTCACCTTCACTCACTCTCACCTTCACCTTCACCCACTCACTCTCACTGTCACTTTCATAATTAACTCTTACCAGGTCACCCGTCCATTATCACTCATTCACTTTCACCATGCCATTCATTTTCACCTTCGCTCACTTTCACTCTAACTCATTCACTCTCATTATACACTTTCACTCTAGCTCATTCACTCTCATTATACACTTGTACTCTATACACTTTCACTCTAGCTCATTCACTCTATACATTTTCACCCTAACCCATACACTCTCATTATACACTTTCACTCTAACCCATACACTCTCATTATACACTTTCACTCTAACCCATACACTCTCATTATACACTTTCACTCTAACCCATACACTCTCATTATACACTTTCACTCTAGCTCATTCACTCTTATTGTACACTTTCACTCTAACTCACTCTCATTATACACTTTAACTCATTCCCTCTATACACTTTCACTCTAACTCATTCACTCTCATTATACACTTTGTGAGGGAAATTTACCTTAATACACGTAATTTTTTTCCTACGACCAAAGGCATTCAATTAAACTGTGCTTCGTTCGTCCACACTATTTTCCCATCAAACCTTTCGAACCTGTAACTGTTTCACTGAACCCTGTATTAAATGATTCACTGAGTTGGTTCACCAATAAGAGTCTCGTGAAGCCTTGAGCATAAAACGGAACTGATCTCGGTGGGACTGACCAACATGTCCATATTCTCTCACCGACTTCTGCTAAGAACGCACGTCTGTATTCTCATTTGAGTTTATTTTGTTTATTTTTCGTGGAGTAGTTGATTTAGTGAATTTTGTTTTGAAATCCAAATGGTTTTTATCCATCTAATGATTTTAATTTAGTTAAATTCTTTATTTACCTTTGTTCAATTTTGTTTACCCTAGTTCAATTTTCATCTTTTGTAGGTGAGACCCTACTACCGCCTGGCAAAGTGGGGACGCGTTCTATTACCCGAGTCATCACTTTGAGTCGAGGATCTTCCCTAGTACCTGCTGGGTTTTCTACTGTTTGGCCCTTCTCCCTAGCGTCTTTTAATGACCTCCTGTTC
>NC_136964.1:9564095-9579095 GCF_032717465.1 Coenobita brevimanus
ATCGATTGTGTAACTGGGAATAATGTGGTGCAGAATGCAGAAAACTTTAAATATCTGGGAACGACTGTGTCATCTAAAGGATCATTAAGCAGTAAAATTGAGGGGAGGATTAGACAGGCTTGGCGAGCTGTCGGAATGTTGAAATCTGTTTGGAATAATAATAGGCTTTCGATACATACTAAAGATTTATAAGTCCATGGTTAAACCAATTTTAATTTGCGGGCATGAGTCATGGTACAGTATAGTTGCAACAGATCAGAAAGTATTAGGATTTGAGAATAAAATACTGAGAAGGATTCTTGGGGTAAAGTGGCACAAATGAAAGAGTAGGGGATATTACGAGAGTGGAACCAGTTGATGAATATGTGAGACTGTCTCGCTGGAAGTGGCTGGGGCACATTTACAGAAGAGAAGGCAGTTTAATACAGGATGTGCCAGAGTGGACTGCTAGAGGAAGAGGATGTAGAGGTAGGCCGAGGGAAACCTGGTTGAGGACAATGAAAAGAGAAGCAGGAGAGGAGTGTTGGTGGGACCTGAAGGAGATGGCAAGAGCCAAATATTGGTGGAGAGAGTTCATCGAGGCCCTGTGGTCCCCTGGGGTGCCACAGGAAATGACTGACTGATTGATTGAAATAATTCCTTCATTTCGGAAAATCTCTCCTGAACATAATAACTGTAGTTAAAGGATAAGTACAAGCCCACATTATAAACTATCATATACTCTGAAGCATCCATTATATATATATATATATATATATATATATATATATATATATATATATATATATATATATATATATATATATATATATATATATATATATATATATATATATATATATTTATTTATGCGAGGAAGAAGGAACCAAAGGCCATGAGCCCGCAGTAACAGTTCCCTCCAAGAGAAAAACAAAATACAATAGAGAGCCAAATTCAAGATCCGATCATTTTGAGATGCCTGGACACACTGCGTTTGAAAGACTGGAGATCATAGGCAGCAGGAAGTACGGATAGAGTGAGACAGTTCCAGAGCTGACCTGTTGCATAAATGAAAGACTGGGAGTAACGGTTAACTCTTGCATTAGAGAGTTGGACAGAAAAGGGATGAGAGTTTGCTGCCAGACGGGTGCTACGCGCCCGTCGTAGAGGTGGAGGAATGCAAGCAGACAGTTCAGAGGAGCAGTGACCATTAAAGTAGCGATAGAAAAGAGATAAAGATGCAACAGTGCGGCGAAGAGACAGAGGTTGAAGGGAGTCAGTAAGAGGAGGAGAGTTAATGAGACGAAAAGCCTTTGACTCCACCCTATTGAGAAGAGCTGTATGTGGGGAGCCTCCCCACACATGAGAGTTGTACTCCACACAGGGGCGGATAAAACCCCTGTATAGAGTCAACAATTGTGCAGGGGTAAAGAAAGAGTGGAGTCGGCTTAGCACACCCAATCTCTTGGAAGAAGATTTTACAAGAGATGTAATATGATCTTTCCAAGATAAGTCCTGAGTAAATGAAACCCCAAGCATGTTCAAGGATGATGCAGGATTAAGCTGAATATTATTAAACATTAGTGGGTATACCTGTGGAAGATTTTGTCGGGTTGATAGGTGTAAGAACTGAGTCTTAGATACATTAAAGACAACCATATTATTTTTACCCCAGTCAGAGATACGAGCCAAGTCAGACATTAGGTGTGCCATAGCCTCATCCCTTGTTTCTTGAAGTAACTGTTGAGATGGGCGTTGCGGGAACCGAATGGAAAGGTGAAGGGTGGAGTCATCAGCGTATGAGTGGATAGGGTTAGATGTACAGCTTAGAAGATCACTGTAGAATAAAAGGAAGAGAGTTGGTGATAGGACAGAGCCCTGAGGAACACCACTGTTGATAGATCTAGGAGAAGAACGATGGCCGTCTACAACAGCGGCTATAGAACGACCAGAAAGGAAGCTAGCGATGAAGGCACAGATAGAAGGATAGAAACCGTAGGAGGGCAGTTTGGAAATTAAAGATTTATGCCAGACTCGATCGAAAGCCTTTGAGATGTCAAGTGCAATGGCAAAGCTTTCGCCAAAGTCCCGAAAGGAGGATGACCAGGAGTCTGAAAGGTAGGTGAGAAGATCGCCAGTGGAGCGTCCCTGACGGAACCCATATTGACGATCGGAAAGAAGGTTGTGATAGGAAAGATGCCTTAAAATTTTTCTATTAAGAATTGACTCGAAAACTTTTGAAATACAGGACGTTAAAGCAATTGGACGATAGTTGGAGGGTTGGGAGTGGTCACCCTTCTTTGGGACTGGCTGAATGAGAGCAAACTTCCAGCAAGAAGGAAAGGTACAAGTTGAGACAAAAGGCGAAAGAGTTTGCCTAGGCAGGGTGTAAGCACAGAAGCACAGTTCTTGAGAACAACAGGAGGGACCCCATCAGGCCTATATGCCTTGTTAGTACTGAGGCCAGTGATGGCAGAAAATACATCAACTGAAGAAATTTTAATGTCGGCCATGAGGAAGTCAGAGGGGGGAAGTGATGGAGGAACAGCACCGGAATCGTCTAAGGTGGAATTGGAGGAGAAAGTCTGTGCGAAGAGATCTGCTTTATCAGTAGAAGAAATAGCTACAGAACCATCAGAGTAGAAAAGAGGAGGGAAGGATGATGAGGTAAAGTTGTTAGAAAGATTTTTGGCAAGGTGCCAGAAGGAGCGGGAAGAATTCGAGTTGGAGAGTTGAGAGCATTTAGTATGGATGAAATTATTTTTAGTAGAGTGAAGAACAGACTTAGCACGATTCCGGGCAGAAACGTAAAGATGATGTGATTCAGGGGTGGGTTGGCTCCGGTACCTTTTGTAGGCCTTCTCCTTGTTGCGGAAGGCATTAGAACAAGCGTGATTAAACCAAGGCTTTCTTGCGTTAGTCAAAGGATATGAGAAAGGAATGTATGCTTCCATGCCCGAGAGAATAACCTCCGTAATGCGCAAGGCACACTCAGATGGCTCACGGCCATGGAAGCAATAATCATTCCAGGGAAAATCAAAGAAGTACAGCCTGAGGGCCTCCCAGTACGCGGCTCCAAAATGCCACAGACGACGTTTTCCTGGAGGGTCCACAGGCCGTACCGGAATGATAGGACAGGTTAAGGTAATAAGGTTGTGATCGGAGGAGCCCAACGGAGAGAAAAGATTAACAGAGTAAGCAGAAGGATTAGTTGTGAGGAAGAGGTCAAGTATGTTGGAGCTCTCTCCAAGGCGGTCAGGGATACGGGTAGGGTGCTGTACAAGCTGCTCTAGGTCATTAAGGATAGAAAAGATGTAGGCTTGTTCACCAGGTGGATCCGTGAAAGGAGAGGAGAGCCAAAGGTGGTGGTGAACATTGAAATCTCCAAGAATGGAGATTTCAGAGAAAGGAGAAATGGATAGAATGTGTTCCATCATAGAAGTAAGATAGTCGAAGAATTTTTGATAGTCAGTAGAATTAGGGGATAAGTAAACAGCACAGATATATTTAGTCAAAGAATGACAGGAAAGCCGAAGCCAGAGTGTGGAGAATTCAGAAGAATCAAGTTCAGGAACACGAGAGCAAGATAAGTCATTGCGTATACATACACAACAGCCACCTTTGGCTTTGAAATGAGTATAGAGAAAGTAGGAGGATACAGAAAAGAGTTTGCTGTCGGTTGCCTCAGACAGCTGAGACTCAGTTAGGAAAAGGTGAGGTTTAGAGGAGGAGAGGTGGTGCTCAACAGAGCGAAAGTTAGATGAAAGGCCGCGAATGTTGCAGAAATGAAGAAGAAGAGAGTCAGACAGTGGTTCCAGGCACCTCGAGTCGTCACCGGGAGAGGGGCAGATGGCGGGGGCATTTATGGTCCCCCCCCTGGGGACTCCGAGGCTTGATTAATCGACGGCATTTTTGGTAAATTTTGAATAGGAAGTGTAGTGTGTACTGTGCATGTAGTTTGGTGACGATAGTTAGAGAAATTTGTACTGGAGAGCATGCTGGCCTACTCTCTGTGTAACTGAGACACTGAAAAAGTTCAGCAAAGGGGGATGGTCAGGAACTAGTCCTGAGGGCTGATGAAACGGGAGCTCCAGCACTCCCTGTCATCAGCTTTCCATCCACCTCGGGAGTACTGCCCTGCTCGACTGGTGCTACAGTCTACTCCTCTCTCTCTCTCTCTCTCTCTCTCTCTCTCTCTCTCTCTCTATATATATATATATATATATATATATATATATATATATATATATATATATATATATAATGTTTTCATTTTCATTTTTTTTTTTAAATCTAGAAGTTTCGTGTTCGATTCCCGGTCAGGAGCGTAAAAAACATTTGTACACATGCGTGAAATGTGCGTCTCTCCAATATAAATAATCTGTCTATCTATCTATATCTATATCTACCTATCCATCTAATTATAATTATATACCTAGCAAACTTATTTTTTCAACTATTCTCAACTTAATGACCCCTTCGGTGTTCAGACACTGACCAATAAGTACTGAAGAAACAATGTCTTGATTATAAAATGATAATAATCCTTGTATCCCAGCGGCCTTGTGGCTCCCGTTAAGAGTCACCTGCAAGTGATCATGATGGGAAAGGCGGTAAAAAATGAACCACAACTTAACCCTTACACTAATGCTGATCTCTCTCCCTCCCTCCCTCTCTCTAAGTTGCAAGCTTATTTAATACCGAGACCCACACGAGTTTTTTCAGAGCCAAGTCTAACCACAGCCAAAACGGGCATATTGGCGAGGGTGTGGCGATTTTGGCGTCATGTGTGAAAACAAAAACCGTCAAATGAAAGGCCGGTATTAAAGCCGAGAAAATACCAAAGTGACATCTTATCCTACAGAAAGTGTATTTGTGGTATAATTTAGAAGGCCCCCTCCTCCTCCTTCCTACTCCTCCTCTTCTTCTTGATCTTCTTCTTCTTCCTATTTTTCTTCTTCCTCCTCCTCCTCCTCCTCTTCTTGATCTTCTTCTTCCTATTTTTCTTCTTCCTCCTCCTCCTCCTCCTCTTTTTTTTCCTCTTCTTCCCCGTCTTCTGCTTATTTTTCCTCCTCCTCCTCTTCTTTTTACACATGGAAGGCAATATCATAAAGACAGTATCAGGAAACGAGAAAGACGCTTGTAATCATAGCCTACAGCTGTTTAACTATAAAAAACAAAAGACAATCAAGAAAACAAGGGGTGCACTGCAAAACAACAAACACATCTGTCTGGGCATAAACAGTAATTCCAGGGAGAGCAGGGTCGCGTCACCGCCCACATCACTCCGCCACAAAAACTGGTTCCGTGCTTGGTAATAATTCGAGTTAGGCGGTTGTACATATTAAAAAATTGAAACGATAAGACAAATAATGCAACCATTAAATGTACATCTGATGACAGGAAAATGTGTATTGGATAACATGTACATAGCTGAATAACAACAGGAGACTGTTTTCATCTGTGACGAAATTTTTGCAGCAATTTTTTTAGTTTTTGTCTCTGAAACACACTGAATGTGAAACTGTTTGATTAAAGTGCCTCTATAACCAAAATCGAAAACTGCTAAACAATCAGCTGATGCAGCAGCTGACATGTCAAATAACTCAAATTTTCAAGCTGAGAAACTTCGTGTTTCATAAGAAAATCGCTCAGAGCTCACCAAGTGCAGATATTCGAACTTTTCTTAAAGAAAACATAAAACAGAGGAACATCCTAAGGTGTATCGGCTTCGGCCAGAGGTAAAAACACACAATACTGCTTACCCGAAACACTCCAACCCAAATACTACCTTGCAGGCTTGGTAGAAACTATCGGTTTAGTGGCCTTTCTGTATCACAACACTCATAAAAAAAAAAAAAAGAGAATTCCCAGGAAAATGAGAAAAGTAGATAAGTATGCTGGAATAGATGAGATGTACGCGACAGGAAATATAAAAATAGCAGGCTAATGCCAACCCGGGACACTGGACCCTCCCCCCACACGAAAATGCTTCCGTATGTGATAAATATCGGGCTTGGCAGGTCTTCTACATTACCGAGACGCTCACAATGCCAAAGGAAATAAACAGCAGAAGAAAAGATACCCTGGAAAACTTATACCTACTTCCTGGGGCAGAGTGGCCGCGTCACCACCCACGCCCAGACACAGCGACAAAAACAAGCTTCCGTGTGTGATAATGTTTCGGGCGTGGCGGCTGTTTCACGTATCCCACAAGAGTAACTGGCGACACAGCTCCTGTGACACATGAATTAGTTGTCCATTAACGGTACACACACACACACACACACACACACACACACACACACACATATCTATATATCTATATCTATCTATCTATCTATCTATCTACCTATATCTATATCTATCTATCTATCTATCTATCTACCTATATCTATATCTATCTATCTATATCTATCTATCTATCTATCTATCTATCTATCTATCTATATATATGTGTGTGTGTGTGTGTGTGTGTGTGTGTGTGTCACACTTTTTGTCGTGTACAACGGTGCCAGTGATATGCGGTGTTTTCCCAGGTCTTACATGATCTGGGCTGGGGTAGTACATCGTCCAACCAGGTACATCCGGGAACCGCAAAGGGGTACAAAGGGATAAACTGTTTACGTCACTGGAACCACACAGAAACCCTGTGTATTAGCAGGCCCAGGCCTTAATTATCTACTTATCTTTCTATATACATACACACATACAGACAGACATTCATACATATACATACATACAATGCAAATGTATAAATATGTGCATGCATTTAGATATATGATACTTAAACTGATGACATAGAGAAGTAGAGACAGAGTCATAGGTAGGTAGGTAGGCAGAGAGAGAGAGAGAGAGAGAGAGAGAGAGAGAGAGAGAGAGTATTGGGGTAATGTACAGTAATTCCAAGGCCTGCATTCTCGTTGGTTCTGGAAGCTCCCTAACACCTCTTCCTAAGCGATTTGTTTATCATATTACACATTCCCATCCTCTTGCGTGTTGCTTAAATCAATCTAATATCGCCATACTCTGCATCAGTAAGGCATACAATAAATACAACTAACAGAATCCAAAAATAAATCGCAAAGGAATAGATGTTAGGGAGGCTCCTTGCCAGAAGAGAATACGTATGGTTTATGGATTATTTTATTTATTTTTCCTCCCTATATTTATCATCTGGAATAAATAAAGCAAAATAAAATATAATAAATCGCTAAGGAGAAGGTGTTACGTATTTACCGTGGCCTAGAAAAATGAGCCTGGAGTGACAACAACAATAACAACAACAACGACAATAATAATAATAATAATAATAATAATAATAATAATTATAATAATAAAAATAATAATAAAAAATAATAATAATAAGAATAACAGCCACCACCATCACCTCCTCCTCCTCCTCCTCATTATCATCATCCATCATCATCATAATCCATCTCCTCATCATAATCATCACATCATAATCCAACTCCTCCTCCTCCTCTTCTGCTTCCTCTTCCTCCTCCCTCTCCTCCTCCTCATCATCATCATCATCACACAACCGTATTAGACAGATCAAGGATGTGTTTGGAAGCTGTCACTATAAACAGGAAGGGAAAGGGAGTTCATCCACTCACTTGATGTAGTGCTGCCTACTTCTTCCTTAGCCTGTATCATTCTTTTCCTGTGCCTGCCCTCCTCTCTTCCTATTTCTCCCATCTTTCCTGTCACTTCTTATTGCTATTCTTTCCTTTACAGGTGGCTTTACATTGAGTGACAAGCCAAATGCTTTTCTGTAAGCCAAGAAACCATTTACAACGCTGGGTGGTAACCATATAACCAAACCATACGTGTTGCCTACGTGTCAACAAGTGGGTTGGTGGAGGGTTAGTGCCCCTCCCCGTAAAACAAATAACTCAGAGTCAAATGGCCACCTCTTACGGGATTGTGGCGTCTGGCAATAGATGGATAGATAGAAAGGGTGTTCTTTCCACTTCGTTCCGCCTATGGGTGACTCTACACTGAGTGACAAGCCAAATGGTTTCCTGTACATCAGAAAACCATTACTACGCTGGGCGGTATCCATAGAACCAAATTATGAAGCCTGGTGTTTTAGTGGGTAATTAAGGCGCTCCAGTCGAATTGAGCGGGTGAAGGTTTATATCCAAGGGGTGGTTGGGGTTTACTGCTCGCGTAATGCCACTCAGAGATGAGTGTGGCTGGTCACTCTCATCTTAAATGTCAGGACCAATTGCCTAGCCCAGGGCTCCTACGCTCCTTAAGGGGCAAGATAGGATTGGATGATGGATGGATGAATGGAAAGGGAGTTAAGAAATAAGCCATCAATTCCTATGCCAAGAAAATCGTATAAGTTTCCCTGTAATGATGAAAACTAGATTACATATTTTTCTCTCTTCCTGGCACTGACTGCAGTACAGACATCAATCAATAGGTCAACACAGAGCTAGACTGATGACTTCCCCTCCTGATATTAACTGCAACACAGACGTCAATAAACAAGCTATCCACACACACACACACACACACACACACACACACACACACACACACACGTTAACTGCAGCACAGACATCAATTAACAGGCTATCAAAACACACAGACACAGACACACACACGCACACACACACACACACACACACACATCGCTCAGCTATAGACTAGGCTTTCTCGTCGGTTAAGGAAGCTTCCTAGCACCTCTTCCTATGCGATTTATTTTGCTTATCACACCTTGCCGTCCTCTTCTGTGTTCCATAAACCTCTTCATTAGCGCCATACTCTGCATAAACAACGTCTATCTATATATCTATCTATCTCTAGCCAGACGCCATAATCCGGTAAGGGGTGGCCGTTTGTCTTTGAGTTAGTTGTTGTACGGGAAGGGGCACTAACCCTCCACCAACCCACTTGTTGACACGTAGGCAACACGTATGGGTTGGTTAAATGGTTACCACCCAGCGTTGTAAATGGTTTCCCGGCTTACAGGGAACCATTATATTCATCACTCATTGTAAAGCCACCTGAAAGGACAGAATAATAATAAAGTGACAGGAAAGACGGGAGAAACAGGAAGAGAGGAGGGCAGACACTGAAAATGAATGGTAAAGGTGAAGGAAGAAGTAGGCAGCACTACATCCAGTGAGTGGATGATGATCGTCACCACCTACCACTATAAATAAAGTAGAAAAGGACATTAACCATTGGTATCCAAAAAATGAATCGGTAAGGATGAGGTGTTAGGGAGCTTTCTTAACCCACGAGAAGAACCCAAGTAACACATCTTCCTTACCGATTTATTTTTGGATACCACTGGCTAATTTCCTTTTGTACGTTATTTATGCAGAGTATGGCGATATTGGGGGGAATTAGGTAAAAGAGAAGAGGACGGCAGGGCGTGATAAGCAAGATAAATCGGTTGGGAAAAGGTGTTAGGGAGCTCTCTTAACAGATGAAGATAAAGCCCGAGACGGTAATAACAACAGTGAAGTGGATAACCTTCTTACGGTGAGGACAACTCTTGGAAGAGGTGAGTCAATGTAGCACCGTGACATGCCCGGCATGTGACTGGTGTGTGTGTGTGTGTGTGTGTGTGTGTGTGTGAGAGAGAGAGAGAGAGAGACGAAAAATCACCATTGTTCAGACAGTTCGCGGGTTGATATGGAGAAAAATACAAGAAACCGTTAGTGTGTGTGTGTGTGTGTGTGTGCGTGTGTGTGTGTGTGTGTGTGTGTGTGTGTGTGTGTGTGTGTGTGTGTGTGACAGGATGAGTGTTTGGCTAGGGTGGTGGTGGTGAATGACAAGGACAAGGTGTGGTCAGGTGAAGCAGGGGTGCAGTAGGGTACATGAGATGGCGGGGTGAGGCAGAGGCAGGAGGTGGGGAGATGGAGAAGCATAACGGGGAGATGAGTGAGGCAAGACAAAGGGGTGAGGCAAGAACAGTGAGGCAAAGGGTGTGGGGAAATGGGGAGGGATAGGGGAGAGATGTGTGAGGCAAAACAAAGGGGTGAGGCAAGAATGGCGAGACATGGAAGGGGTTGTTATTCTTGTTGTAATACCCTGGTGTGAGGGAGCAGACCCATCGAGCACAAGCAAGCACGGACCCTGCTGTGTATAGGAGATATGAAATAACCTCCCCTCCCCCAAAACATAGATAGATAGATAGGCAGATAGATATAGACAGATAGACAAAAAACATTTGGATACAGTAAGATAGATAGATAGACACACTGATAGAAAGATACATACTGATAGATAGATAGATAAATATAGATAGACTGATAGATATACTGACAGATAGATAGATAGACAGATAAAGAGAGAGAGAGAGAGAGAGAGAGAAAATGTTATCGGAGCGGTGGTAAAACTTTCCTATATATATATTTTTTTTGACAATGATCCCTAACCCTTTTCAGTTCAATTAATGGCCAGGTGAAGACAGACGAGTGTTGATCTGACTAGTAACCAAGGAGATTCTTGCCCTGTAACTAAGTAAATTTAATGCATCAACAATTTAATATTGAAGTTATGGCACAGTGCCATCAGATGAAAAAATGAAGCTCTCTAACACCTCTTCCTTAGCGATTTATTTTTGGATACGGCTGGTTAGTGTAACTGTGTACGGTACATTGTTTATGAAGAGTATGGTGATATTAGAATACATAACACAGAAGAGGACAGTAAGGTATAAGAAAAACAAATCGCTTATGAAAAAGTGTTAGGGAGCTTTTGGATATGGCTGGTTAGAATAATTGTGTACGTTTTTTATTTATTTATCATTTTTTTTTAATGCTAGGAAGAAGGAACCAAAGGCCACGAGCTCGCAAACTGTTCCTTCCAAGAGAAAAACAAAATACAAGAGAGAGCCAAATTCAAGATTGTGAAGACAATGGTGGTATTAAAGCAACACAGAAGAGGATAGTAAGGTGTAATAAGCAAAATAAATCGCTAAGGAAAAGGTGTTAGGCAGCTTTTGGATAAGGCTGGTTAGTAAAATTCTGTTGGTCATTTAGGAAGAGTATGGCGATATTAGAATAAGTAACATAAAAGAGGACAGTAACGTATAATAAGCAAAATAAATCGCTTAGGAAAAGGTGTTAGGGAGCTTTTGGATACGGATGGTTAGAATAATTGTGTATGTTATTTGTGAAGATAATGGTGATATTAAAGTAACACAGAAGAGGATAGTAAGGTGTAATAAGCAGAATAAATCGCTAAGGAAAAGGTGTTACGCAGCTTCTGGATACAGCTGGTTTGTATAAATGTGTAAGCTGACTCTAGTGATATTAGAAGGAAAGAAACAACAAAGAAGAGGATAGGAAAGTGTCATAAGAAAAATAAATCGCTAAGGAAAAGGTGTTAGGGAGATTTGGATACGGCTGGTTAGTATAATTGTGTACGTTGTATATGAAGACTATGGTGATATTAGAATACCTAACACAAGACGATAGTAAGGCGTAATAAGCAAAATAAATCTCTACGGAAAAGGTGTTAAAGGACGCTCCCTGTTTCCCCTTAATCTTGCCCAACTCTTACGTGACCAAAATTATGTAAAACGTGAACCCAGTGGACTGCAGGCTGAAAATACCCTTCTACTATCCACCATCGTCCTTTTGGGGGATGGGCAGAGCTGAGAGAGGCCTATATTACCGGGCAGGAGCCGTACAGTTACATCAGTGCCACCACGTGAAGGCGATAGGCACAGGAAAGTAGTAATACATGAACCGATCTTTAATTTGGCTCTGTTACTGTGTTATAAACGGATCTTGAATTTGGCTCTGTTATTTCGAACGGATCTTGAATTTGGCTCTGTTATTTCGAACGGATCTTGAATTTGGCTCTGTTATTTCGAACGGATCTTGAATTTGGCTCTGTTATTTCGGACGGATCTTGAATTTGGCTCTGTTATTTCGAACGGATCTTGAATTTGGCTCTGTTATTTCGAACGGATCTTGAATTTGGCTCTCTGTTATGTTATGAACGGATCTTGAATTTGGCTCTGTTATTGTGTTATGAACGGATCTTGAATTTGCTGTTATTGTGTTATGAACGGATCTTGAATTTGCTGTTATTGTGTTATGAACGGATCTTGAATTTGTTGTTATTGTGTTATGAACGGATCTTGATTTGCTGTTATTGTGTTATGAACGGATCTTGATTTGCTGTTATTGTGTTATGAACGGATCTTGAATTTGCTGTTATTGTGTTATGAACGGATCTTGAATTTGCTGTTATTGTGTTATGAACGGATCTTGAATTTGGCGCTCTGTTATGTTATGAACGGATCTTGAATTTGGTTCTGTTATAGTGTTATGAACGGATCTTGAATTTGCTCTGTTATTGTGTTATGAACGGATCTTGAATTTGCTCTGTTATTGTGTTATGAACGGATCTTGAATTTGCTCTGTTATTGTGTTATGAACGGATCTTGAATTTGCTCTGTTATGCAATGAACGGATCTTGAATTTGGCTCTGTTATTTCGAACGGATCATGAATTTGGCTCTGTTATTGTGTTATGGGCGGATCTTGAATTTGGCTGTTTTTCTGCTATGAACGGATCTTGAATTTGGCTCGCTCTCAGTTATTTTGTTTTTATTTTTTCTTTGAGGGAACAATCTTGCGGACTTCTGCTTTCTGGCCTTTGGTTCCTTCTTCCTTGCGTATAAAAAAAATACGAGATTTTGAATCCTTTTTTTCCGGTGTTTTCTACAATTCTAAGACACTTTTCTTCTATTGCATTTTTCTCGCAAATTATTTTTATTTTATTCTTGAAGATAATCTAACCTAACCTAATCTATCTATCTATCTATTGCCAGACGCCATAATCCCGTTAGGGGTGGCCATTTGACTCTGAGTTAGTTGTTTTACGGGGAGGGGCACTAACCCTCCACCAACCCACTTGCTGACACGTAGGGAGCACGTATGATTTGGTTGTATGGTTACCATCCAGCGTTGTAAATGGTTTCTTGGCTTACAGGAAACCATTTGGCTTGTCACTCAATGTAAAGCTTCAAGAGTAAAATAAAAATAATTTGCGACGAGAAAGTCATAGAAGAAAAGTGTCAGAATTTTTTAAAACCGAAAATATTGGATCAAAAACTAGTAATTCTGTTAGGGGTATAGTGAAATAAATAGATTCATGGCCAGTGAGAGAGAGAGAGAGAGAGAGAGAGAGAGAGAGAGAGAGAGAGAGAGAGAGAGAGAGAGAGAGAGAGAGACTTCAAAACAGGCTAGTCTCCGGTAAAATCACTATTACATCAGAGAAAACCGTCATTATAAACGTATATCTATAGTAAAAGTTTGAATTCAAAAGCTATATTTCTGTCATTATTTTAGTTCTAGAGTACCAAACAAAGGAGGCTCTCTAACACCTCTTCCTTAGCGATTTAGTTTGGGATATGGCTGGTTAATATCCGTCTGTACGTTATTGATGCAGAGTATGGCGATGTTTGGAGGATTTATATAACAACACAAATAGGATAATATGGTGTAATAAGGAAAATAAGTCGCTTAAGAAAAGGTGTTAGGGTGCTTCCTTAACGGACGAGAAAAAGAGCTCCCTAGCACCTCTTCTTTAGCGATTTATTTTTTGATATAGGAGGTTAATTTTTTTTATTCATGCAGAATAAGGCGAATTTTGAAGAATTTATACGAACAAAGAATAGGACAGTAAGGTGAAATAAGCAAAATAAATCGCTTATGAAATGGTGTTAGGGAGCTTACTTAACGGAAGAAAGGAAAACAAAACAAATATGCAAAAAGAAAATAAAAAAAAGAAATAAGCAGAATATACCGATCAACTATAAGCATCTATTTATCTATATCCTGATGTCTTAATCCCGTCAGGGGTGGCCACAAACAAATCGCCTCCAAGTCACCCTGCCCCTGCCATTATGCTGCCCTTCCCCCAACCCACACGCACCCCTCTCATATTAACTCACTAATTAAATAACTGAAGGAGGTTATCTCAATAATTATAATATTAATTTAAAGGAACAATAATTGGTAATGATAAATAAGAAAATAAAGGAGGAGGAGGAGGAGGAGGAGGAGGAGGAGGAGGAGAAGAAGAAGAAGAAGAAGAAGAAAAGGAAAAGAAAGAGAAGAGGAAGAGGGGAAGAAGGACAGGAGGAGGAGGAGGAGGAGGAAGAAGAAGAAGAAGAAGAAGAAGAAGAGGAGGAGGAGAAGGAGGAGGAGGAGGACAACATCAATCATAATAATAATAATAATAATAATAATAATAACAATAACAAAAACAACAATAACAATAACAATAACAACAACAACAATAATAATAATAATAATAATAATAATAATAGTGAAAGTTACATCCATATTAACTTCCTTTATAATTGACAAACAGTTTCTCAAGACCTCATTGCAGTCAAAATATTTCTTCAACTAAATATATTTCTCCTGATAAATTAAATCTTACTTTTGCCCACATCTATCGACTATGTATCTATCTGGCTAACTGTATGTACGATTATCTACCTATCTATCTGTCTGTCCATCTATCTATTTATCTATCTACCTATTTGCCAGTCTGTTCATCTATCCATCTGTCTGTCTATCTACATCTCTCTGTAACTACCTACCTGCGTCTATCTGCCTACTTCTTATCTATTAGTGTATTCATCTATCTAGTTATCTATCAATCTATCTATCGATCTTAACCTGTCTAACTACCCATTTATCTATCAATCTATCTATCGATCTTCTTGCCTGTCTGTCTGTCTATCTATCTATCTATCTATCAATCTATCTATCCATCTATCTAAATCTATCTATCTACCTATCTATATACATATCTATCAGTCAGTCTATCTATCGAAGTTCTTAACCAATCTACCTATTTATCTATCAGTCAATCTATCTATCGATCTTCTCACCTATCTATCTATCTATTTCTATATCTATCTATCAATATACTCTTGGTAAAGGGGAACTTCTTACTTCACCCTGAGGCAAACCGTCAGCGTATTTTTTTTTTTTTTAACATCAATAATCACCATGCCCTCCCC
>NC_136964.1:9591595-9601595 GCF_032717465.1 Coenobita brevimanus
TAGAGAATGTAAGTAAAGCAAGTATAAGTGGCTGGGGAATGGCTGGGAGGAGGAGGGACGTGACAAGACAGGAAGAAATCAGTAGGATGGAAGTAGTGCAAGCAACTCTGCCTCACTTACAGAAATAGCTAAGTAACATACAGCTTCTTAAGTTAAAGAAATACTCCCTAAGTAACATGTGGCTCCCTAAATGAAACAAACAAACAAAAAAAAAAGCTAAGTTACATATATAAACAGGAAATGAGAAACAGAGAGGTCAGACAGGACTCCGAATTCCACAAACGCGAACCCAGGTCACCCCAAGAAGGAGACAAAGCTGCTTCCCACGGTGCTTGTGAGAGAGAGAGAGAGAGAGAGAGAGAGAGAGAGAGAGAGAGAGAGAGAGAGAGAGAGAGAGAGAGAGAGAGATTTTTGGTAATCATAAGTGACACGTTTGGATTATATTTTTATTTGGGGGGGTGACTTATGGGATGGTGGGATTGTGATGTCTGATAGATAGATAGGTAGACTGATGGATGTAGATAGATAGACAGATGGACATAAACACGGGGGTAGACAGAGGCAGATAGATAGACAGACAGGCAGACAAACAGACTAATAGGTATGTGACAGACAGGTAAGCAGAGATAGATATGCAGATGAGAGAGAGAGAGAGAGAGAGAGAGAGAGAGAGAGAGAGAGAGAGAGAGAGAGAGAGAGAGAGAGAGAGAGAGAGAGAGAGAGAGAGAGACACTCGTAGATCTTGTAAGGTGTACGAGACAGACTGAAAGACAGGTAGAGAGAGACAGCTAAATAGACAGACACATGGATAAGGAGGAAGATAGATTAGATAGCTGGAGATAAACGGGTAGGCAGAATGACACAGATTAGATAGATATGAAAAGATAGATAGATAGACAGGATGACAGATTAGATAGATATAAAAAGACAGATAGATAGACAGGATGACAGATTAGATAGATATAAAAAGATAGATAGATAGACAGGATGACAGATTAGATTAGACAGACATACATTAGATAGATATATAGAGACAGACAGGATGACAGACAGACAGTGATAGACAGACAGACAGACAGGCAAGCAGAAGCAACATTATCAAATTGATTTTTTGTGGATATTTTTACCACGATGGGATGCTGGGAAGGTGAAATGGTCTACTTCCCACGACAGATAGATAGATAGACAGATAGATAGATAGAGACAGATAGACAGACAGATAGATAGATTGACAGATATAACCGATAGATAGATAGACAGAGCTAGATAGATAGGCAGGCAGGCAGGCGGACAGACAGGGGCACGCAGCACGCGCACACACACACACACACACACACACACACAGAAAGAGAGAGAGAGAGAGAGAGAGAGAGAAGGTAGATATGCACAGACAAATAGATAGATAAACAGAGACAGATAGATAGAGACATCCCCAATATTTTTTTTTTTATTTTTAGCTCATTTTAAATACCCTGTCGTGGCGAAAAACATGGATCTTAAATAGTAGTTCTCTACGTTTCCTGATAGATACATTAATAGATGCAGTTATATCTCTCCATAATGCTGTGTGTCTGTCTCTAGCTGCTTATCTATCTATCTATCTATCTATCTATCCAGGTATTTATCTATCCACCTATGTATCTATCTATCCACCTACGTATCAATCTCTATCTATCCATCTACTTATCTATGCATCTATCTATCTATCTATCCATCTACGTATCTATCTATCTATCTACGTATCTATCTCTATCTATCCATCTACTTATCTATGCATCTATTTATCTATCCATCTACTTATCAATCTATCTATCTACTTATCTATCCATCTACTTACCTATCTATCTATCTATCTACTTACCTACCTATCTATCTATCTATCTACTTACCTATCTATCTATCTATCTACTTACCTATGTACCTATGTCTATCTATCTGTCTACCTATCCCTGACAATGACCAACCTTCACCTACTTATTTCACCATCATTTCCAATTCCACTTTCTCCTTACAACATACCGTCTACCTCCCTATGCACCAATCCATCAATCAATCCATCAATCAATCTACCCATCTATCTATCAGTCAATCAATCTACCTATCTATCAGTGACAACAATCAACTTCACCTTCATTCTCATTTCTCAATCAACTTTCTCCATACAACATACCTAGTCACCTCCCAGGACATGTTATGAAAAGGTGTTATGTGGGTTACGGGATGACAGGTAAGACTGAGGTGAGGGTTAGGTCAGGCTCCTTGTGACGTAACAGTGACGGGAATCAGGTCATATGGCATAACGCTGACTCAGTTTCACTCTAGGAGTCACCGTCACAATCTTCTACATATGTGTGACGTTAATTTAGTGTGACGAAATAATCACTCACACTCTCCCATATTTCTCCTAAGATTTATATTAATTTAAAACGGTAACTGACTCCCTCTCAACGGTACATAATGTTCCGTGACTTGTCTGGCATGAGCGAGCAGCACACGGTTGTCTTGTTGTTAAAACACACACACACACACACACACACACACACACACACACATATATATATATATATATATATATATATATATATATATATATATATATATATGTGTGTGTGTGTGTGTGTGTGTATATATACACAGTATACAGGGTGGGTCAAAAGTTCCTTTACCATAATATTAATTGATTAACAGTCATATTACGACGAAAACACCTTTACATTACAGTTTCCAACTGAATTTCGATGCAAGATGATGCACCTCTTCACTGTGGTAGGAATGTGGGAGAATTTCCCGGTAACACTTTGAACACATGGGTTGGAAGAAGTGGCCTCCAAGGTCACCTGACCTAACGCCATATGACTTCGCAGTTTGGGAGATGATCAAAGAGAAAGTTTACAAGACAAAGCCTAAAAGTCTTTTTCCTCAATTTTTGCAGTTAACCCTGAAACAAAGCACTCTCACATGGTAATATATTCCCAGCCACTTCACCGGTAATGGGCCAACCAGCCAAGACACACGTGACGGCCTTCACAGAGATCACACCCCACCGGCACCGATCAAGGGTGTCTGGTTCAGCCTCTGACTCATCCAACACCGATACACACAAAGACAAGATTAAGGTGTGGACGACAGCAAGAACCCGGGACCAACTGAACCCATCACAGCGGGATTCCCATTGCCTGTGGCTATGTGGTACCTCCCCGTTCAACTGATCTTCGCCAGGACCACCTCAGGCACAAGCTCGTAGTACGTGACCCTCCTGGAACAATGACCACCTGCGTAATGGAGATGGGATGAGAGGAAACGGCCCCACCCCCCTAACACTACTATACTATACTATAATGTCGTGGACTTAGGAGGCTAACTGCAGATCAGTTGCTTTCAACTTTTTACCGTACACAAAGGGGGGGGGAGGAATATAGTGCTTACGCCTAACTGTGCCACTCCCTCCCTCACTCACTCACTCACTGATATTACTGTCCGTTCTTGAGGAGTGAGGTCCAGGCCTTACTGAAGTGTTAGGAAAACGAAACTCTGCACAGTGGCAGACCTCCCCCCGGATCAGGTTTCACCCCAAACCGATATAACAGCCAGATTTTTACCTAGGAACACGAATTTTTGCACAATGGTAGAGTTTCAACCGCGCCTGGCGAAGAGGAAGATTCTGATTTAACAAAACATTACTGTCTACCTTAATGAGCATCGTGTAATAGATAGGAATTGGTCTTAAGTCATCTCTCAACGGACAGCACTCTAAGGCATTTTGTATTTTACTTTTATTCATGATCCACTGAACTGCACACGTCACAATTCACTTTAAGTTCTTGTGGTCAGCTCAAGACCTACCCCCGTTAAATGAGGTCTCAAGCGGTTCACTTGTTGCTAGTGTTGTTGTGGGCCAAGGCTTACCTGAACGTGTACCCGGTATATTGATTACTAGCGTTGTCCTTCGCCTGGTGTCCACCATCCTCCTTTCGGTGGATAAGGATGGAACTGAGGGATGTTTGTATACCCAGGCAGTGGTGCCGACCGATTACACCTGGCATCCCTCTTAAGCAGCACGGCCATTAGGAACGGATGATTTTCAAGAGCCAATCAAGTATCAATGAACTGTGTGAAAAAGAATGATGAAACGATGCCCTGACCATGACGGGAGAATGGCGCCATACACTCCTCTATCACCGAGTACAGTAACCACTCCCTAAGTAGGAATGGCGTAGGTTCAAACTGGCGTCCCTTACTATAGGGTATAGGGGCATTCGCGAGAAATCGGTCGCAAAGCTTAGTTCTAAGCTTATGACCTAAAAAACCTTCGCTATTCAAGTGCAAAACTATTCGCAAAGTCTTGCTAACCTTCCTAGGAGTCGCAAAATCAAACCGCAAAAACATCGAATTTGTTCTCTCTCCTTTATCAGTCATAACTCCAAAACAAAACGGCATACACGAGCATACTATACACCAAAATGCTGCTTGTCAAGTGTAGATGTTTCTTTTCATGTCGAGAAAAGCATTCAGGCTTAGGTTCGGGAGCTGCGGCTTGAAAACGTCATCGCGGTCACCCGTAAGTACGCCACTGTGCGCAGTATTGGTTAGCTACAGCTGCCTGCTGTTAAAGAACGTACCAACACACTTTTCATGGGAAGGCAGCCTCGTTTTAGTCCTTCAGTATGCTGTGCATGTAACAATCCAGATCTAACTCTTGCTTTGTGCATAATTATACTTCCACAAAAAGAAAACAAAAAGAAAACAAAAATTTTCTTCTAAAATGAGTGTCAAGAAGTAGGACTGGCAAAAGTATACAGATAAGAGACGAAAAAAGCACAGACACAAGACAGCATTCAGGATGGGAGGAGATTTGCAGACCTGTACCCATCCCTACATTGCACACTTCAGCCACAGACTTGTAGCTGCTGCAATGTAGTAATGGGTAGAGGTGTCCACATCTACCATCCTAAATGCTGTCTTGTTTCGGTGCTTTTTTCATCTCTTATCTGTGCACTTTTGCCAGTCCTACTTCTTAACAATCATTTTAGAAGAAAATGTTTGTTTTCTAGTAACAATATTATAATCTCGTGGACTTGGGAGGCTCACTAAAGATTAACTGCTTTCAACTAACGGAACTGGGCCACTACAACAATGAAGTACGCACGAGTCTCCTTGGTTATTAGTCAAACCGCCCCTCTAAACTAGCTACACTCGACCATAACTGAGCTCTAAAGAGATAAGGATCTATTCAGTTTCCGTATTGCAGCTTATTCTTCACTTGTTACGGCTCAGTCGGCTGGTGTGGGCGCGGTGGTGGCAGTGGGAGTGGGAAATGGGTAAATGATGCACTGCTAATGAGCCCACCACTCAGAATAAATCGCTCATGTGTAAGTGTAGCGGTATACTTGGACAATCCTGCACATATCACTCTTACAACACCGATGTAATATGTCATGAATTAACACACTAACGCAATGGCTGTAACACTGCCACCTCACACGGCCTGCACAATATGGCTGAAATACGGTAATAATAATAATAATAATAATAATAATAATAATAATATAGTGGCGGTGGTAATAATAATAATAGTAATGATGATGATGATGATAGCACAACAACAACATCAATACTACTACTACTAGTAGTAGTAGTATTAATGGTGATGATAGCACAACAACAACAACAACAACAACAACAACAGTAATAATATAATAATAATAATAATAGTAACAGTAGTAGTAGTAATGGTGATGATGATGGCACAATAATAACAATAACAATAATAATAATAATAATAATAATAATAAAAATCTCTATCTATCTATCTATTGCCAGACGCCTCAATCCCGTTTGGGGTGGCCACAAACAAATCGCCTCCAAGTCACCCTGTCCCCCGCCATTTCACTGCCCTGCTCCCAACTCACACACCCCTCTCTCATATACCTCTCCACCCCATCCCTCCATCTCATCCTCGGCCTCCCCCTCCCTCTCCCCCCCTCCACCTCACTAACATACACTCTCTTCGTCAGTCTTTCATCCTCCATCCTCTCCACATGGCCAAACCACCTCAGTGTGTTCCTCATAACGCTTCCTATCACATCCACATCCACATCACAACGCTCCTTTATATCCTCATTCGTCAGCCTGTCTCTCCATGTAACTCCACAGGCTCCTCTTAAATAACTCATTTCCACTGCTCTCACTCTTGACTTGTGTCCTTCCAACAATGTCCAAGCTTCACATCCGTACGTTAGAGTTGGTATCACAATACTGTCATGTAGTAACTTTTTCACTTCCATGCTCACTTCCCTGTGATAATAAATATAATAATAATAATAATAATAATAATAATAAAATAATAATAATAATAATAATAATAATAATAATAATAATAATAATAACAACACATCACTCAAACGCCTCTCAACCCCTTCCATTCAAGGATATCTTTCTCAGTTTAATTCCTGCTACCTTCAGACGATTTTATTCAGCTTAAGAAATAACTAAGACGATTTTATTCAGCTTGAGAAATTACTAAGCCGATTTTATTCAGCTTAAGAAATTCCTAAGACGATTTTTTCAGCTTAAGAAATTCCTAAGACGATTTTTTCAGCTTAAGAAATTACTAAGACGATTTTTTCAGCTTAAGAAATTACTAAGACGATTTTCTCAGCTTAATAAAACCGTCCATTAGTACTAGGGGTTAATGAGGGCTCCATCCAACCCCCTGAGAGTCCACCAAAATCGTCTGGAAATAGCTGGAGGAAAAAATCGTAGCAAAGGGGTTGATATACTGATACATGGGGTGCTTAGGAGATTTTGATGTGTAAGTTTATCTATCGTATTATCGCTGTCTATCTGTCTATCCACACACACACACACACACACACACACACACACACACACACACACATTATCTCTGTCTATTTTCTATCTACCTATACATATACCTGCGTCTCTACTCTCACTATAAATATATATGTGTGTGTATGTACGTGCGTTGTGTGCGTGTCTGCCTGTATGTACGTGTGTATGTATGTATGTATATGTATGTATGTATGTATGTATGTATGTATTTATGTATGTATACAGTATATGCACGTATATACTGTATGTATGTATGTATGAATATGTATATATGTATGTATATAGGTGTATGTATGTATTTATGCACGTACGTATGTATGTATGTATATGTATGTATGTATTGATGTATGTATATAAGTATGTATGTCTGTATATATGTATGTAGCCTATACATGTAAGTTTGTAAGTATCTATGAAGTATGTATGTATATATGTATGTTTATATGTATGTATGTACGTATGTATATATGCATGTGTGTATGTATGAGTCAAACTGTGATTAGGAACAAATTTTTTTTTTTTTTAACCAAAACACTCAAATAATTATAAGAAAAAAAATCTTTGAATATAATTTTTTTTCTTATACTTAAAGACACCTGTATATAAAAACAAGCCAGCCTTCAGTTTTTGAAAGTTAGAAAAATTAGAAGCATTTGGCATTGAGGAAAAAATATAATGTGACTTGTATTAGAAATTTTAAGACAGTCGCAACTCTCTCTCTCTCACACACACACACACACACACACACACACACACACACACACACACACACACACACACACACACGCACACACACACCCTTTATTCCTTGTAAAACATTTTCCTCTAACGGCGTAATCATAATTCTCTCTCTCTCTCTCTCTCTCTCTCTCTCTGTCATACTTTATTCCTTGTAAAACATTTTCCTTCTAACGGGGTAACCACAACTCCTCTGTGTCTGTCTGTCTCTGTATCTCTCTCTCTCTCTCTGTGTTAAAGTTCAGTAATTATGGGATTCAGTTTTCCTATTAATATTAAGGTCATGCCTCAATATATTCTCTCTCTCTCTCTCTCTCTCTCTCTCTCTCTCTCTCTCTCTCACTCTAATAATAATAATAATAATAATAATTTCCTTGTGACCGATCATTTATTTCTATCATATTAACTAGAACAGTCAAATTCTCTCTCTCACTGGGTTAATACAAGATGATCTATACTGATGAACCTGACCTCAGCTGACAGGGCGGAGTGGAGAAAGCATGGAAGTAGAATAAGACAAGGATAGTACAATACAAGAATAAATCAAGCAACGATAGGGTAGGGTAGGGTAGGGTAGGGTAGGGTAGGGTAGGGTAGGGTAGGGTAAGGTAAGGTAAGGTAAGGTAAGGTAAGGTAAGGTAGGGCAGAGCAGGGTTAGGTAAGTAAGGTAAGGTAGGGTAGGGTAGGGCAGGGTAGGGTAGGGGTGTGATGGAGTTGTGTGGGTGAGGGTATGGAAGTGTGAGGTTAGCCTCAGTTAAATTATATTACGTTAGATTAGGTCAGGTGATGTTAGGTCAAGTTAGATCGGCTTAGTGTGGTGGAAAGTGTGACAGTATACCTTGGACAGAAGTGTGGCAGTGGAAAGTGTGAAGTTTGGATTAGTGTGAAATGGAAGGGTAAACTTTGGTAGTGTGAGGTGTGAAGAAGAATAAGTATGAGATCTGGTAGTGTGCTGTGTAGTGTGGAAAGGTAGGGTAGGGTAGTAGGGTGTGGTGGCGTTATGATAGGTTAGGCTAAGTGTGATTAAGAGTATGCTGAGTTTGACTGAGTTAGCTTAAGTGGTGATATTAAAATAAGTATTAAGTTAGTGATATTTAAGTTAGTAAGATATTTATGGTCTGGGGGAGGGGTAGTTTAGAGGGTGGGGGAGGAGGGGTAGATGTGGATGGGGTCTGGGATGGGGGTGAGGTGGGGGGAAAGCTGTCCTAGGAGTGAGAGACGGGGTCCTAGGAGGGTGAGGGAGGGGAAGGGGTACTAAAATGGTAAGGGAGGGGGTGTCCCAGGGGGGGCAGTGGGCCGGACATCCTTGGCGTCTAACAGGAAACTGGACACCAATGTTCACTCCAGTCACGCCTCTCTCTCTCTCTCTCTTGACCCACAGACACCTCACAAAAACACCTCCACTATGATGTCACCCCAGACCCGAATGAAAGCCCTAGTATAGACGGTCAGTACTGGTGCCAAAATGGTGATATGAGAAGGTGTGTAGCTCCAAGAATAATCGTGTAATGGATGACTACATGGCCTCAGGGAATGGAAAGCCTAATCTATAACCCTTGTTTAATAGATTATACCTATCTATCTATCAGTCAATCAGTCAGAGAGAGAGAGAGAGAGAGAGAGAGAGAGAGAGAGAGACAGACAGACAGACAGACAGACAGACAGACATAGGTAGATAGATACGCTGGTAGATATAAATATAGAGACAGACAGACAGACAGATGAACACACAGATAGATAGATATACTGAGATAAATAGGTAGGTATATATAGATAAATAGAGAGACAGACACAGCAGACAGAAGCAGACAGCGATAGGCATACAGAAATAGATAAAGATACACATACACAGATAGACAGAGACAGACAGCTACAGTAGATAGACATACAGATAGATAAAGATATAGGCACAGATAGATAGAAACTGGCCTTGATAGACAGCGTAGTAAGGTTAACAGGAGTTCTAATATTACAAACTATCCACAAATCTATCATCCCCATCACCTGTAAATTCAACATACATTAACAAATACAAACAAACTAATAGATGGATAGATAGATAGATAAATAGATAGAACTGGCCTTGTTAATGTGGTGAAGGTAACAGGTAACCCAGTTTCAAAATCTACCCATATATCTACCAACGCCATTATTTATACATGCAACATACATGTATAGTTGGTTAAAATACACCAGCACATTTTCCCCTATCTTACTGCTTATGAAGTCAGTATTTGGGGGTCAGTGTTGTAACTGTGCCTACTCAGTGACGATTCCTTTCCCCCCTCTCTCTATTTAACTCTTTCAATTACTCTCTCTCTCTCTCTCTAGGGCTCCCCAGCCACGAAAGGACCCCCATTTACCTTAAAAAAATTTAATAAAAACTTGAATAAATGGATAAATGACGAAA
>NC_136964.1:9606595-9616595 GCF_032717465.1 Coenobita brevimanus
CAACAAGACCAATAATAACTATAATTCTATAACTGCTGCAGCAATATCAAAGCCCTCCACATTCCGCATGAAAACACTTTCGTTATCATTGTACACCTAATATTAAGGGTCTTACTCAACAATTTTTACTGATTATGACCTATGACCTTGAGATGAAGGTCATTCATACTATGCAAATCATGTTCACTCCTGACGCACTACATGTCCACCGAGTTTGGTCAAAATCGGGCAAATACTTTCCGATTTTAGCATATTCAGGCATGAGGCGGCCATTTTCCCATCCATCCATCCATTGCCAGACGCCATGTATCCCAAACGGGGTGGTCAAGGGCTTAGAGTTAATTGTTTTACAGGGAGGGGCACTAATCCTCCACCAACCCCACTTGACACGTAGGGATGCCAACAGCATCTGGTGTTCCCAGGCGGTCACCCATCCAAGTACTAACCAGACCCAACGTTGCTTAACTTCGCTGATCGGACGGAAAGCGGTGTACTCAACGTGGCATGGCCATTTTGATTTTCCTAAATATCTCAAAAAATATCTGTTGGATTTCAATATCAATACCCAGGTGCACTAGTGTATGCTGACCACTACATACTGCAGCATTTGAAAAGCAATCGATTTCGTAGTTTTGGCTGCACAGGAAAGCAAAACTTGACATAAATAACATCCCTTTCAGTAGCACAGCATCAGCTTCATTATATCCTGGACACCATTAGAAGTTTACATTAAGTTTAAGATGACAATTTTCATAATCAAGGGTTAAACATCATCTCTAGTTACTCATCCACTACAATTATATCTTTATTTACTCTATTCTGACTAACAATTGGTGACATGAAGTTTGGAAATTGTCTACAGTAATGAATGGTATATAGGGCGCCAGTGCTAGGAAAAACATTTGTGCCGAAAGAAGCCTGCAACCAAGATAATCACTCCTCAAAATTTCAAGTCTCTATCTCGAATGATATTGGAATGCCAGCTTTGTAGATCCCCCCCCCAAAAAAAAAAATAAATAAATAAATCCACAATATTAATAAGAACTCCAAAGAATGAGGGCTTTTTTTTCTTCTTCTTCTTCTTCTTCTTAATAATAATAATAATAATAATAAATAATGATAAGAATAATAAGTTTCTTACTATAATTCATTGTTATCCTTATCATCATTATACTCATATACAGATACACAGATAAATATAGATAGATTGACTGACAGACATATAGACAGGCAGACATGTTGACAGACTGATATATAGATGTAGGTATACAAAGATAAACAAAAATCGATAGACAGATAGATAGACACAAATGTGTGTGTGTGTGTGTGTGTGTGTGTGTGTGTGTGTGTGTGTGTGTGTGTGTGTGTGTATCACTCTTAGCTGGGCCCATATAATTCACACACACACACACACACACACACACACACACACATTAATGCCATCACACTATACTTCAATGGGGCAGCCCTAGCATGTATTCAATAAATCGCTGCGAAAGAGGTGTTACGTGGTTTACCATCTAAATTTCTCCTTGTAATGTATTGGAGGAAAAAGTTAATCGCTAAGGAAGAGATGTTACGGAGCGTTGTCACCAAAATTCGCCCTATAACCAATTGAAGACGAAAAAATAAATCGCTAAAGAAGAGGTTTTAAGAAGCCTTCTATGCCGTCAAAAACTTGCCTCATATCTAACGAAGACGGGGAAAAAATCCAATAAAAAAACGTAATTCGCCAAAAAACAGGTGCTACGGGAAAAATAAATCGCTAAAAATACGGTGCTGCGAAGAGACGACTGAAGATGCTACGGTGGTTCACGCCTGACGTCCCCTCCGTTACGTAACAGTGGTTGGGCGATGGTGAGGCTTACTGACCGGACGGAAGATCAACTTGCTATGGGCGTCATTTGGACGGGAAATACAGAGGAATGGAAGGGATGAGGATTGATTATATTTGTATGATATGTGGATATTTGTTGAATATATTATTATTATTATTATTATTAGCAGTAGTAGTAGTAGTAATATCATCAACACCATGGACAGTCATTTCAATACTACCACTATTACTATTAATACTACTACTATCACTACTACTACTATACTGTTGTTACTACTGCTACTACTATACTGCGCTGCTACTGCTAGTGCTACTACATTTACCACCACTACTACTATACTGCTACTACTATTACTACAACTACTACTATATCATCATCATCATCAACACAGCATCACCTGAATCAGTTCACATCAAGGTAAAATCCATTCCCACCAATCACACTCTAACCACTTCACTCACCCTGTTCCATCCAGTCCCAGCATTGTTCCGAACTTCACCTCGTCCTTTCTACCTCTTCCTCTTGCTCCTTAGCCTGCCTCTCACTCACCCTGGCCATCTAACATCTAACAAACGTGCCTCAAACAGCATAGAAAAAATAGCTAGGTAGGGAAGGGGTTAAGGAAGGCCGTACGTAACCCTTCCAGTTCCAAAAGTCACATACTATGCTGAATAAAATCGTCTGGAGAGAGAGAGAGAGAGAGAGAGAGAGAGAGAGAGAGAGAGAGAGAGCAACATACTGGTACAAAAGACGTCATCACAGGTGAAAAATAACGAGAGAGAGAGAGAGAGAGAGAGAGAGAGAGAGAGAGAGAGAGAGAGAGAGGAATAATTCTGCACTATTTCTACCTCCTACTTAGAAAATGTCAATCATACTAGTAATCTAAACTACCTAAGTTAGTTAGAATGAAATATAAGCCCCTCCTAGCACCGTGGATAGTGAGAGGCTAATAATACTAGATTTAACATAACTAACACGGAACAGAAAACACAGACAAAGTAAATAGAAACAATACAGGAAATAGAAAAAAACAGAAACACGATAGGATAGGAAAAAAACAAATATAGAAAATAGAAAAAAAAACAGAAACAATAAAGAAAAGATAGAAAAAAAGAAACAATATAGAAAATAGAAAACAGAAACAATAAAGAAAATAGAAAAAAACAGAAATAATATAGGATAGGAAAAAAACAATATAGAAAATAGAAAAAACAGAAACAATATAGAAAATAAACAAAAGAAACAATATAGAAAATAGAAAAAAAGAAACAATATAGAAAATAGAAAAAAACAGAAATAATATAGGATAGGAGAAAAACAATATAGAAAATAGAAAAAAACAGAAACAATATAGAAAATAGAAAAAAACAGAAACAATATAGAAAATAGAAAAAAAAAACAATATAGAAAATAGAAAAAAACAGAAACAATATAGAAAATAGAAAAAAAAAACAATATAGAAAATAGAAAAAAAGAAAATATAGAAAATAGAAAAAAAAGAAACAATAAAGAAAATAGAAAAAAAAGAAAATATAGAAAATAGAAAAAAAGAAACAATAAAGAAAATAGAAAAAAAAAACAGAAACTATAGAAAATAGAAAAAAAGAAACAAAATATACAGTAAAAAAAACAGAAACAATATAATAGAAAAAATAACAGAAACAATATAGAAAACAGAAAAAAACAGAAACAATGTACAAAACAAAAAAAACAGAAACAATATAGAAAATAGGTAGAAAAAAACAGAAACAATATAGAAAATAGGAAAAAACAGAAACAATATAGAAAACAAAAAAACAGAAATATAGGAAATAGAAAAAAACAGAAACCAAATAGAAAATAGAAAAAAAACACAAACAATATAGAAAATAGAAAAAAAAAAAACAATATAGAAAACAGAAAAAAACAGAAACAATATAGAAAACAAAAAAACAAACAATATAGAAAATAGAAAAAACAAACAATATAGAAAACAGAAAAAAAAACAATATAGAAAATAAGTAGAAAAAAACAGAAACAATATACAAAATAGGTAGAAAAAATAGATAGAAACAATATACAATAGACAGTAGTAGTGAGTTCTTAATTTGATGGGTCAGAGGCAGTCAGGTAAAATATTCTATCTATCGTCAAGTCAGAGTCAGTCAGATATAACATTCTATCTATCACGTCAGTCAGGTAAAATATTCTATCTATCGTCAAGTCAGAGTCAGTCAGGTAAAATATTCTATCTATCGTCAAGTCAGAGTCAGTCAGGTATAACATTTTATCTATCACGTCAGTCAAGTAAAATACTCCATCTATCGTCAAGTCAGAGTCAGTCAGGTAAAACATTCTATCTATCACGTCAGTCAAGTAAAATATTCTATCTATCGTCTGGCGACCTTCTCCACTTCAGGAAATCCTCTCGCCTTTAAGTGTTTCTGACCTATCTTGCTTCAACTCCAGTAAGTGCAGGTACAGAGGCATGACACCTGCTCTTATTATTATGTATAAAGAGTAAGAAGCTGCCCTGACCTACTCTATAAAAAGGACATACATACGAGTAGCCTATATACATACCTATACATACGAGTAGCATACGTATGAGAGAGAGAGAGAGAGAGAGAGAGAGAGAGCAACATACACAAGACGTCATCACAGGTAAAAAATAATTCGAGAGAGAGAGAGAGAGAGAGAGAGTGCAACATACACAAGACGTCATCACAGGTAAAAAATAATTCGAGAGAGAGAGAGAGAGAGAGAGAGAGAGAGAGAGAGAGAGAGAGAGAGAGAGAGAGAGAGAGAGAGACAGAGAGAGAGCAACATACAAAAGACGTCATCACAGGTAAAAAATAATTCGAGAGAGAGAGAGAGTGCAACATACACAAGACGTCATCACAGGTAAAAAATAATTCGAGAGAGAGAGAGAGAGAGAGAGAGAGAGAGAGAGACAGAGAGAGAGAGAGAGCAACATACAAAAGACGTCATCACAAGTAAAAAATAATTCGAGAGAGAGAGAGAGAGAGAGAGAGAGAGAGAGAGAGCAACATACACAAGACGTCATCACAGGTAAAAAATAATTCTAGATAGATAGAGATAGAGAGAGAGAGGGAGGGAGACGCCAAGCAAGACAGACCGACCAAGAGACAGCATTATCCCCACGCAAAAAGCAGTAATAAAACCTCGCCACAACTGCCTTGATTGTCTGCATAATACCAAAAGGTCAGATCAACATTCCAGAGATGAATGTGACGTCACGCTATTATTTACGCGTTACGTCACACCGGCAGCCACGTAGAGGGGTCGTAAAATGCGTTATCGTAAAAAGCGACACCGTAAAATGCGGTACCGTTAACTGCAACACCGTAAAATGCGATACCGTTAACTGCAACACCGTAAAATTGCGACACTGTAAAATGCGACACTTTACAATGCGACACCTTACCTTAAAATGCGACACCGTAAAATGCGACACCGTAAAATATGACACTTTATAATGCGACACCTTACCTTAAAATGCGACACCGTAAAATACACCTTAAAATACGACACATCCCTTTAAAATGCGACACCGTAAAATAAGACGCCGTAAAACGTGACACCTTAAAATACACCTTCAAGTACATCTTAAAATGCGACACCGTAAAATGCGACACCTTAAAATGTGACACTTTAAAATACACCTTAAAATGCGACATGACAAGGACTGCCTTAACACATAGGGGCAAAAAAGAGCAGGACATTTAGCCAGGAGGGATTACCATTGTCAGGAGTTACAATGAACTAATTTTAAGTCCTTCAATTAATAAGGTCTCTTGTAACCTGAATAAAGTATGCAAAAAAAAAAAAAAAAGATAAATAAAAATAAAGATGCAATGGAGACGTTAATGGAGGCTCCTGCACTCCTTTCACTCCAATTTGGCCTAAAACTGCCATCTGCCCATCTTGAATACTGGGCTGTAACAGAAGATTAACGCTAGAATTTTGCTAGTCACGAGGAAGTGCTGGGAAAAGACTGCGCTGTAACATAAGATTAACACTAAAATAAGATGCTAGTCACGAAGAAGTGCAAACAAAAGACCGCGCTGTAACATAAGATTAACACTAAAATAAGATGCTAGTCACGAAGAAGTGCAAACAAAAGACCACGCTGTAACATGAGCTTAACACTAGAATAAGATGCTAGTCACGAAGAAGTGCTAAGAAAAGAATGGGCTGTAACATAAGATTAACACTAGAATAAGATGCTAGTCACGAAGAAGTGCTAAGGAAAGACCGCTGGGACATACGATTAACACTAGAATAAGATGCTAGTCACGAAGAAGTGCTAAGGAAAGACCGCTGGGACATACGATTAACACTAGAATAAGATGCTAGTCACGAAGAAGTGCTAAGAAAGGATGCAGGGTCGTAGTATCATCTTCCACTGAGGTACAAGAAATGGGCTGCAAAAGGACGAAAACCTCTGTCAAGTTAGAGTGAAAGGAGTATAGGTTTTATCACTCTGACAGCTCTCACCAAAAACTGAAGGAAATCATCTATAGTTCTTTCACCTTAACTTGGTCCAGATTTTCGTCTTTTTATTGCTTCTTTCACGTACCTCAGTGGCAGGAGACAGTACTTTGGCTCTACACCCTTTCCTTAGCACTTCTTCGTGCCTAGCACCGTAATCAAATTCTAATCTGTTGTTTTAACTCGTCATGCAAAACGAAGCGATATAGAAAGGATCGAATTTAGAGTAGCAAGAGCATAGCAGTTACATAATAATAATAATAATAATAATAATAATAATAATAAAAATACTAATAATAATGATGATGATGATGACGATAATAATAATAATAATAATAATAATAATAATAATAATAATAATAATAATAATAATAAATAATAATAATAACAATAATAATAATAATAATAATAATAATAATAATAAAAAGGTCAAGGTTAAATGCTTCAAGTTACTATTTAACGGAGAATATAAATGATAAACAAACATGGCTGACATTTATAAGTCAATGTTAACATCAGTTATTTACAGAGGTTAATGTGTAGCAGATTATTATTATTATTATTATTATTATTGTTGTTGTTGTTGTTGCTATTGTTGCTGTAGTTGTTGATGTTCTTGTTAGTATTATTACTGTTAAAGTATTATTATTATTATTATTATTATTATTATCATTAAGTTTTTCTTTATCTTTACAGTACTTGGTTTGGACAGATACACAGAGATAAATACAAATACACACAAACACACACAAACGCTACGCAAAACATTCCCTCCTCACTACGACTGTGGTTATAACATCAATGAATATACCTCTCTGTCTGTATATAATCTATCAATATTTCTCTCTCCTCTCTCTCTCTTATATATATATATATATATATATATATATATATATATATATATATATATATATATATATATATATATATATATATATATATATATATATATATATATATATATGAGGGGTGTGAGAAAAATGATACTGATAAAACAAGTGAATGAAATATTGCCATGGACTACCGAGTTCCCTGCCAGATGATAACTGTCGTAGTGCGCCACACACCGTCATGGTACGGGCAACAATTGGGTGGAGTTATATCAACATCTGTCCATAAGGTACAGAGCCGACAAGAAATTGCAGAGGGACTGAAGTACTGACAAAACCGCGCAAACCTACAGTCCCTGACCAGTTTGACCGGCAGGGGACTGATAACGAAAAGACTAATGCATGAAAATATATAATTCTTTATACTGGAAGCAACAACACTGCAAAGATGATGATAATGATGATATAAACACTGACGATGATGATGATGGAAATGCTGATGACGATGATGATGATAAAAGATAATAATGCTGATGAAAGATATAAACACTGCTCTCCCCACTTCAAGACACCTACAAAGATGCACCGTGGTTACCTGTGCGCACCTGTAGTCCCTGATCAGTAAGGACAGGTGGGAAATGCAACCTTCCCCTTGATGCACGAAGAGGGAAAGCTGCAAAAACTGGACCATCCCTACACACACACACACACACACACACACACACACACACACACACACACACACACACACACATATTAGTGCTTTAACAACGGACTATCCAGCCTCCGTGTGTGTGTGTGTGTGTGTGTGTGTGTGTGTGTGTGTGTGTGTGTGTGTGTGTGTGTGACAGAGACGGAGAGAGAGGGGGGGGATGAGACAGGGAGAGAAAGAGGAGGCGAAAGGTAGGGAGACAAAGCGAGGGAGAGAATTTAGTCTAGTGTAGGAGAGGGGGAGAGGGAGGGAGGGAGGGAGAGAGGTAGGAGAGAGGAAGAGGGAGGGAGGGAGGGAGAGAGGTAGGAGAGAGGAAGAGGGAGGGATGTGTGGAGGGAGGAGGAGGAAACAGGTCTGCAGTAAAAAAAAAAAAAAAAAAAAAAAAAAAAAAAAAAGCCTGACATTACCCCAGTAGACGCACCCACCGACCCCACCATCTCCCCCCCCCCTCTCTCTCTCTCTCTCTTTCTGATATATTAGAATCTGTCTTCGGTTTTGGAAAGGCATAGAGTAAAAAATAAAATAAATAAAGAAGTCTAATCAAAATAAATATAGGAAGAAAATGCGAATAGTTTATCATCGCCAATCACGCCGCCGCCGACCCCACCTCCTCACACTTTTGCCTCTCCATTTACATATGTGATTTGTGAGAGCTTCGCGACGTTAGCTGGATTGAAAGGTAGGGTAGGGTAGGGTAAGGTAAGGTAGGGTAGGGTAGGGTAGGGTAATGGTACGGTAGGGTAGGGTATAGGATAGGGTAGGGTGAGGTTACACAGGGTAGGGTTGGGTAGGGTCAGGCAGGGTAGGGAAGGGTAGGGTAGGGGTATTTAAGGTATATGTTCCTGGTTTTAGGAAGGCGTGGGTCTATAGATAAGACAAACTTAAAGACAAGAAAAATAAGGCAGCGATCTTGAAAATTCTACTCGTCCACATAGCTACAGAGGCCACATCTTGCCAGTCTCACCCGTGTCTACATTTATGGCTTGTATAGAGAAAATAAAGAATTCCAGCATCAACCTGTGCCTCTCTACCCCACACTTACACTTGTAATGGATCATTAACATATATCAAATTCGTCAAAGAAAAATAGATGAAGGATTAGACCCGGGCGGACGATTATTCTTTACTGAATTTAACCCCAGACGATTTTAACAGCTGCTGAATTATCGTAAGAGTTTAATCATATACAAAATAATTGGAGTCAAATACTATACTCTTTTTACAGTAACTTGATCTAGATTTTCGTCCTTTTGCAGCTTATTTCACGTATTACAGTGGCGAAAAAGACAGTGATACGGCTCTACATATTTTCCATAGCACTTCTTCATGACTAGCATCACATTCTAGTGTGGATCTGATACAACTCAGCATGGAAGATGAAGAGATGGCAGTTTTAGGCCAAGTTAGAGTGAAAATTGTATGGGACGAAAATTTCTATATCCTTTCCATAGCGCTTCTTGAATAGCAACGGCGGAAAAGAGACAGTACTATGGCACTACACCCTTTACATAGCACTTCTTCTTGACTAGCATCATATTCTAGTGTTAATCTGATACACCTCAGCACTGAAGATGGAGAGATGGCAATTGTAGGCCAAGTTAAAGTGAAACTGATAGAGGAGGATAATTGCACAGGGTAAGTCAGAAAGGTGAAACGTGTATCCAGAAAGGTGTATTATGTGTAGTCAGAAATGTGTATCAGGTGTAGTCAGAAAGGTGTGTATCCCTCCACGTAACCTGCAGCATTTACCTGTATCCTTGAGAGGCCAGGTAAGAAAGGCACTAGTTAACATTTCCCCACGCTCTATTTATAAACATCCTCCCTCCTCCTCCTCAACCTTCTTCCTTCTTCCTCACCTTGCCCCCCCTTCCTCCTTAACCTCCTCCTCCTCCTCAACCTTCTTCCTTCTTCCTCATCTTGCCCCCCTCCCTCCTCCTTTACCTCCTTCTCCTCAACCTTCTTTCTTCTTCCTCATCTTGCCCCCCCTTCCTCCTTAACCTCCTCCTCCTCCTCCTCAACTTTCTTCCTTCTTCCTCACCTTGCCCCCCTTTCCTCCTTTACCTCCTCCTCCTCCTCAACCTTCTTCCTTCTTCCTCATCTTGCCCCCTCTTCCTTCTTTACCTCCT
>NC_136964.1:9624095-9626595 GCF_032717465.1 Coenobita brevimanus
CACACACACACACACACACACTCTCTCTCTCTCCCCCGCCTTGTCCCTCCACACACACACACACACACACACACACACACACACACACACACACACACACACACACACACACACACACACACACACACACACACACACACACACACACATACACACACACATTCTCTGTCCTGCCTTGTCCCTCCACACACACACACACACACACACACACACACACACACACATTCTCTCTCTTTTTCTCTCTCTCCTGCCTTGTCCGTCCACACACACACATACACACACAATTCTCTTTCTCTAAAGGTGTTTCCAAGGTCACAGAATATTGCTCTCTCTCTCTCTCTCTCTCTCTCTCTCTAAAGGTGTTCCCAAGGTCACAGGTGTTGTTGTCACCTTTTCTGTTTGTGTGTCACCCTCAACCTCTCCCTTTGACCTTAACGTTGACCTCTGGGTGCTGATGTGGTGTTTGTGGTGTTGCTGATGATTGTGGCTAACTGTGGTGGAGGTGTGGCAAATGTTGGTAGTGGATGATTGTGTTCATTTAAGAGGTATGACTGTGGAGACGGACTGTGGTTGAGTTGTGGGTAAATGTGGTGGTGGATGATTGTGGTACTGTGGTTAAATGTGGCTAACTGTGGTGGTGGTGGTAAGTGTGGTGATGGATGATTGTGGTACTGTATGTGGTGTGGGTAAGTGTGATGGTGGATGACTGTGGTATTGTGGTTGAGTGTGGCTAATAATTGTGGTTGACTGTGGCTAATTGTGGTGGTGGCGGTGGTGGTGGTGTATGTAAATATGGTGGTTAGTGGATGACTATGGTAGAGACCGAGATAGTATAAATAATTGTGGTGGTGTGGCTAATGGTTGTGGTGGAGAATGAGGAACTGATGTGGGTGTTGTGGTAGTGTGGTTAGGTGATTGTGGTGAAGGTGTGGCTAATGACTGTGGCGAAGAATGAGGAGTTGATGTGGGTGTGGTGGTGGTGTGGTAAACTGTGATGGAGGCTGAATAATTGTCTCTTGGTTTTGCGCTGTGTATGTATGTATGTATGTAATCACGAAATACATCCTACTTTAATATCCGCTGTGTATGTATGTATAAATGTATGTGTCTGTATGTATGTACAGTATGTATGCATGAATGTATGTGTATGTATGTATGTATGTATCTATAAATGTATGTGTATGATGTATGTAAATATGTATGCACAAATGTATGTGTATATGTATGTATTTATGGATGTTTATGTATGTATGTATGTATGCAATCACTATATACACCCTTCTCTGTTTCCACTGTATGTATTTATGTATGTAAGCATGTATGTATGTATATGTATGTATGATGTATGAATAAATGTATGTGTATGTATGTATGAATAAATGTACATGTATGTATGCATGTATGTATTGTAGCGGGCGGTTCACACACACACCTCACTTCGGACCTACTCAAAATTTTCAAGCCAAATTTGGATTAATCCGGTATAGTAACCACCCATAATGTTTTTAGAGCATGAAATTAAATATATTTAAATTTTGGCAATCTCTTGTTTTCCCCTCTTTGTAGGGACCTAAAAATAAATAAAGCAAAAAGAAAAAAACTGGACAAGAGGAAAAACTATCGATATGAAAAACAGAAAATAAACATAAGCAAAAATAACAGGCGAAGAGGACACAGTATGAGAATAAATACAATGTAATAAATAAATGAATAGATAATTATGAAAACCATTTCCAAATAACAGATGTGTATAAGCAAATCGGTTCAGCTTGTGCCATCATCAACGCTCCTCAGGTGCACCTACAGTTTCGCTTACAACCTCGGTACACCTGGGTCTGTCACCCCCAGCTTTAAAAAAATGCCGTTGTGTCACACATGTTTCACATAATGAATTCCTGAATATCCTACAAAGTATTAGGTCTTATCAGTTACAAAATTATGTAAATAAGTTTGATTCACTTAACTCTACATATTTAAAAAAATGATAAAAATGCCAGACCATATATATGTATTTTTTTTTCCCCGTCACCATACGGGAAAACAAAGACCACACTGAGCCAGGCACTTGTGTCACCACTTGAGGGCTGCAGGACCTTCATTATGGGCACAGTGCATCCCACACAACATAAAATCAACCTCCAAATTCATAGTGAAAAATTCTCCCCCCTCCTCAGGTACACCTGGGTCTCACAGACCCGACATGCAATTCTGAGTGATATATTGCAAAGACATAGAGAGACATGAAAGTAACCCTCTACACCCTGCATGGCCACAAAAGGTTAAGCAATTGAGAAGGACAGGGATCCCAGGCATCTCTAAGTTACTGAACTACTGTATACCATTGAAAAAATTACCCAGGTCTGTCAGACACAGGTGTTCCTGAGGAGGGTTAAAATCTACGGACCTTTTTTTTTTTGTTTTTTCACATTAAATTTTACAAGTGCCTTTAAAATTATAAAAATAATACTGGAATTACTAAACCAATATGACAAATTCTGGT
>NC_136964.1:9631595-9669095 GCF_032717465.1 Coenobita brevimanus
TTGGCGGTCACGGAGCCTCTTACTGGTAGAGGCTCGTGGCACTTTTTACTTTGTGATTTATTCTCGATTTGGATGTGCTGGAGAGTGTTAGGAGTAGCCTGAGATGGTCTGGTTAAGTGAGATGGATAGATTGGAAGAGATAGACAAATATATATATATAAGAGAGAGAGAGAGAGAGAGAGAGAGAGAGAGAGAGAGGTGGGAGGGGGAAACCGAGGATGAGGTGAATGAGTGAGGGTGGTGTCAGATGGAGGGATGGCAGCGTGATGGTGGACAAGGTGACATAGTGATGATTGGTCTGGTTATATGTAGATACAGATAGTCATAGATACATAGATATACATAGATAGATAGATAAAGATAAGATACAGTAAACGGATAGATGTAGGTAGATAGATAGGTATACAGGAAGAAATAGATACAGTAAACAGGTATAAATAGATAGATAAACAGATAGATAGATAGGTATACAGGTAAAGAGATAAAGATACAGTAAGCAGATAGATATAGAGATAGATAGATAGACAAACAGACAGGTAATAAGGTAAAGAGATAGATACAGTAAAGACAAACACACGTAAACACAGAGACAGATAGAGATATATATTCACTGCCAACTCAACCAACAGACAGACAGACAAACAGACAGACAGACAGCTTGAGAGACAGTCTGACATAGGGACAGACACACACAGAGAGACAAACAGACAGACATGAGAACCTACTTTGCATTTTAATCTTCCTTCAGACGATTTTCTTAGACGATTCTCACCAACTTAGAAAAAAAAAAACTCAGACTGGAAGGGTTAAAAAAATAATGGCGACAATGAGATGCGATTTTTTTTTTTTTAATCATCAAGAGAAAGTTACCGACGGGTCCTAACTTATCAAGGAAAGTGTGTGTGTGTGTGTGTGTGTGTGTGTGTGTGTGTGTGAGAGAGAGAGAGAGAGAGAGAGAGAGAGAGAGAGAGAGAGAGACGTTGGTGGTGTACTTTAAACATGGTGACCCTGTAAGGAAATGCTTGTTTTTTTATTATTTACAAGGCACAAAGTTGCTTCAAGGTATCCATAATTATCAATAAGTGGCTTAGCAGGGGGCACTTGCATAATTCTTAGAGGCTGTGTGTGTTAATAGACAAAAAAAATCTATCTCTAGCCAGACGCCATAATCGGGTAAGGGGTGGCCGTTTGTCTTTGAGTTAGTTGTTTTACGGGGAGGGGCACTAACCCTCCACCAACTTACTTGTTGACACGTAGGCAACACGTATGGGTTGGTTATATGGTTACCACCCAGCGTTGTAAATGGTTTCCTGACTTACAGGAAACCATTAGGCTTGTCACTCAAGGTAAAGCCACCTGAAAAGGAAAGAAGAGTAATAAAAAGTGACAGGAAAGATGGGAGAAATAGGAAGAGAGGAGGACAGACACGGAAAAGGAATGATAAAGGTGAGGAAAGATGTAGGCAGCACTACATCAGGTGCGTGGATGATGGTCGCCACCACCTACCACCAAAAAGAAAAAAACAGAGAAAAATCAAATCTGGAGTGAGAGAAACCATGGAAAATATCAGAACATGACTGTGCGTTCGATTTTTGTGTGAAGGGACCTAGAATTAGTATCTTTTTATTTATCAATTTATCTATCTATCTATTTATCTATCTATTTGGAGAGTCACAGCACAATCGAGGCCGCACAAAGCAACATGGCGTCAGTCAGAGAATATATGTACATTGGTATTAATTTATGTAAAGGAGAAAGTTGCTTCCAGCGGCACCAATCAAGCCTGGGCCTGGGTTGAAGTATTTATTTATATTTTCGGAAAGGGCAGAGCGTAGGTGAGGGTTTGGCAGGGGGACAGAGGGCGGGGCTTGCGGCGGCCGGAGGGTATATAAAGGGTGCCACTGTGTCCTTGGTACATTCCTCCTCCCGCCTTCGTCGTGAGAAGATGAGGGTTCTGGTGGGTACTAGTGCCAAGTGCTGTGAAGTGCTGTGCTGCCTGTGTTGTGCTCAATATTTACTGCCATACTCTGATTGGTTTACTGATGTGTGAAATTACCTACTGTGATTGACATTCGTATTACCGCGGTCTTCATCTGTTGTGCCTTGACGCATTTATATATATATATATATATATATATATATATATATATATATATATATATATATATATATATATATATATATATATATATATATGATATCCCGGGAGAAAAGGGCATAACTTAGGCAAACAATAAGCAACATCGTCCTAACAACCTGGGTGCAGGTATCCATTGTTACGGAGCTACAGTTAATGACAACCTTATGGGTGACTTGCGAGGGAGTCCAGGTTCACCCATAAAGTCATGTCACTGGTTTCCCTGCCAGAGTTAAATGAAACGTAAACCCGTGTTCATACCAAATTATTTGTTAAGAATCACCTTATCTATCACTTCCTAAAGTTATACCTTTTCCTCTGGGACAGACAGAGAGAGGTGTGTGTGTGTGTGTGTGTGTGTGTGTGTGTGTGTGTGTGTGTGTGTGTGTGTGTGTGTGTGTGTGTGTGTGTGTGTGTGTGTGTGTTACCTCGAAATTATTTCATTTTCCTTACGAAGGATCTGAGGCAGTGAAGAGATTAATGAGGCAATACTTCAGCACTCCTGTTTCGTTTCTAGAGCTGAACAGAATCGTCTGGCGATGGCACAAGTAATAATTACTAAAGACAATACTTCTGGCTTACCCAACCGCACACTTATTATTTACGGCTAAATCGATGGATAACACTGAGTACTTGATATAATATTACAGGCATTTTGACATATTATTCTATATGCAAATTATGTTAATACGACGAATATTATACCGATATTCTCAACCTCCTTATTGCCTACAACTTTCAAGCAGTCAATTGTCAACGTAAATGCCTATCCAATTCGCCTATCACAAGAGGGGAAGTCAGTCGCTCGTCCATGAGTCGCATTACATAACCAAAGCCCCCCCAGACACCCCATGACTTTTTTTTTTTTTCGAGAGAGAGAGGCATATAATTACACTTCTCGCGTTTTACATGGTATTAGGCTTCCAGAAAAAGGACAATAATAATTTATAATAACAATAATAATAATAATAATAATAATAATAATAATAATATAAAAGCAAAATTAATAATAATAACAACAACAATTACGGTAATAATCATAATCATAACAATAATAATTATTAGTAATACATATTACTACTACTACTACTACTAATTTTCCTGTTGCCCCCCAGATCGTGCTATCGTTGGTGCTGGCTCTGTCGTGGGCGGCTCCGCTAACGGTGCCTGAAGGCGAGGCAGCTGCCCCAGACCTACAAACGCCCGAGACAGCCAGCCCAGCAGAGGTGACCAACAACAACATCCCCCTTACTGACCCTGAGGTGAAGACGAATGTAGAGGAGGCACAACATGAAGCTGAAGTAAAGGAAGCACTAGCAGAAGAAGCACAGGCTGAAGAAGCAGAAGTAAAAGAAGAACCAACAGAAGCAGAGGCTAAGGAAGCACCAGCGGAAGAAGCAGAGGCTAAGAAAACACCAGCGAAAGAAGCACAGGTAAAAGAAGCACCAGCAGCTAAGGCTAAAGAAGCACCAGCAGCTAAGGCTAAAGAAGCACCAGCAGAAACAGAGGCTAAGGAAGGACCAGCTGCAGAAGCGAAGGAAGCACCAGCAGAAGCAGAGGCTAAAGAAGCACCAGCAGAAGCAGAGGCTAAGGAAGCACCAGCAGAAGCAGAGGCTAAAGAAGCACCAGCAGAAGCAGAGGCTAAGGAAGCACCAGCAGAAGCAGAGGCTAAGGAAGCACCAGCAGAAGCAGAGGCTAAGGAAGCACCAGCAGAAGCAGAGGCTAAGGAAGCACCAGCAGAAGCAGAGGCTAAGGAAGCACCAGCAGAAGCAGAGGCTAAGGAAGCACCAGCAGAAGCAGAGGCTAAGGAAGCACCAGCAGAAGCAGAGGCTAAGGAAGCACCAGCTGCAGAAACTAAGGAAGCACCAGCTGCAGAAGCTAAGGAAGCACCAGCTGCAGAAACTAAGGAAGCACCAGCTGCAGAAGCTAAGGATGCACCAGCTGCAGAAGCTAAGGAAGCACCAGCTGCAGAAGCTAAGGAGGCACCAGCTGCAGAAGCTAAGGAAGCACCAGCTGCAGAAGCTAAGGAAGCACCAGCTGCAGAAGCTAAGGAAGCACCAGCTGCAGAAACTAAGGAAGCACCAGCTGCAGAAGCTAAGGAAGCACCAGCTGCAGAAGCTAAGGAAGCACCAGCTGCAGAAACTAAGGAAGCACCAGCTGCAGAAACTAAGGAAGCACCAGCTGCAGAAACTAAGGAAGCACCAGCTGCAGAAGCTAAGGAAGCACCAGCAGAGGCAGAGGCTACGGAAGCAAAGGTGAAAGCTGCACCGGTGGAAGAATCAGTGGCAGCAGACAACAAAGATGCTCCGGCAGAAGCAGCAGCAGAGGCTAAAGAGGCGCCAGCAGAAGAGGCAGTAGAGGTAAAGGAAGCACCAGCAGAAGAACCAGAGGCTAAAAAAGCAGAGGTGAAAGATGCGGCAGTGGAAGAAGCACCAGCTGCGGCAGAAGTTGTTGTATCTGATACTGTGGCATTGGAAGCGACTCCAGCTGAGGAACCCCAAAAGGCAGAGGAGATCCCAGCCTCACAACCTGCCGAAGAGACTGTGGTTGAGGAGACAGTGCTGATGGAGGCACCAAAAGCCGCAGAAGCTGCAGCCAAAGAGACCCCAGTTGCTAAGGATGCTGAGGAACCTGCTGCGGAAACTGCCACCGCTGAGGAACAAATCACTGATGCTGAAGAACAAACTGAAGGTGCTGAAGAACAAACCGCTGATGCTGGGAAACAGACTGCCGCTGAGGAAACCGTGATTCTTGAGGAGCCTTCAGCAGATTCCCCTGTCGCTGAGGAAACACCTGATGCAGCTGCTGCTGCCAAGTCTGGACCGCTCTCCGGCGACGGCAGTGTGGCTGAGGCCGCTGTTGTTAGTGAGGACGCAGAAGCAGAGGTGGACCCACTGGAGACTTCAGCTTCAGAGGCTGTAGTAGTGATTGCAGCCGCACCTCCAAATGTTGCTGCTGAGGCTACGGAAGAGGCTGTAGCAAAGGATGCTGCAAGTGAAGATGTCCCCAGTGCAGACACTCCTGTTGCGGCTGCACGTGTGGATGTACCTACTGCTGAAACTGTTGCTGAAGAGGTTGCTGGTAAAGCCGCTCCTGCTGAAGAGACACCCGTTGAAGTTCCTCCTGCTGAGCCTGCAACTGCTGAGGCTTCCCCTGCTGAGTCCACCCCTTCTGAAACTGTGCCTGCTGAGACTGCTCCTGTGCAAGATGCTGCCATTAAATCAACCCCCGCAGAAGATGTCCCTGCTGAAGAGAATCCTGCTGAACCTGCCCCTGCAGAACCAGCCCCTGCTGAAGAGGCTGCTGTTAAATCTGCCCCTGCTGAAGCTACTCCTGCTGAAGCTGCTCCTGCTGGGACCCCTGCAGAAGCTGCTCCTGTTGCAGAGGCCCCTGCTGAAGAGACCCCTGCTGAAGCTGCTCCTGCTGAAGAGAACCCTGCTGAAGCCGCTCCTGCTGAAGAGACCCCAGCTGAAGAGACCCCTGCTGAAGCCGCTCCTGCTGAAGAGACCCCAGCTGAAGAGACCCCTGCTGAAGCCGCTCCTGCTGAAGAGACCCCTGCTGAAGCTGCTCCTGCTGAAGAGACCCCTGCTGAAGAGACCCCTGCAGAAGCTGCTCCTGCTGAAGAGAACCCTGCTGAAGCTGCTCTTGCTGAAGAGACCCCTGCTGAAGCTGCTCCTGCTGAAGAGAACCCTGCTGAAGCTGCTCCTGCTGAAGAAAACCCTGCTGAAGCGAACCCTGCCGAAGAGAACCCTGCTGAAGCGAACCCTGCTGAAGAGAACCCTCCTGAAGCTGCTCCTGCTGAAGAAAACCCTGCTGAAGCTGCTCCTGCTGAAGAGACCCCAGCTGAAGCTGCTCCTGCTGAAGAGAACCCTGCTGAAGAAAACCCTGCTGAAGCTGCTCCTGCTGAAGAGACCCCTGCTGAAGCGAACCCTGCTGAAGAGACCCCTGCTGAAGCGAACCCTGCTGAAGCGAACCCTGCTGAAGTGAACCCTGCTGAAGTGAACCCTGCTGAAGCGAACCCTGCTGAAGCGAACCCTGCTGAAGAGACCCCTGCTGAAGCGAACCCTGCTGAAGAGAACCCTTCTGAAAAGGCTGCAACAAACATATTCCCAGCTGAAGAGGCTGCAGCAAACACCTCCCCTACCGAAGAAGCTGCTGTCCAAGAGGCTGCTGTTAATTCTGCCCCTGCCGACGAGGAGTCTGCTGGAGTTTTCCCACTAAAAGAGGATCCCACGAGAGTATTCCCTGCCGATGAGGCCGCTACGAAAGTTTCCGCCGATGCACAATCCCTCACTAAAATTTTCCCTACTGAGGATCCTAACCAAGTATTCCCTCCTGAAAAATTCTCCCCAACTGATGTTTTCCCTGTCAAAGAAGAGGCCACTAAGGAAGCCGCTGTGAAGTCTGCTGCTGCTGCTGAAAACGTTCCTGCTAAAGTGTTCCCTAATGATGGCGCTCTGTCTGAAGCAAACGCCATCAAGGAGGTGCCAGATAAGGCCGAGTCCAATACTGTGTCCCAGCTCATCAACACGCTTACTGAGGTTGTGCACGTCCCAGCTGCATCCGAGTCACAGCCGGTCGCCGCAACACTACTTCAGATCGGTCAACCAGCTGTCCCTATCGCCAAGTCGCTCTTTGCCAACACGCACAATATTTTCCACAACTCCCCGCAGATCCATCACATACCTAGTGCAAACCCCCACACTTATGTCGCCCCCCAGTTCCGACCTTACTTCTACCCCAATGATTCACCCGAGGTGGTGGCTGCAAAAATTAGGTTCTTCCAGCAATACTCCGCTCACCTCCCAGCTCACCGGCACTTTGGCTAAATCATACCAGTTCCTCTGTTAACTTATCTTCACCAGTTGTCCCACACTGGTAATAATTGTATATATATTTTGTTATGGAAATTGTGATACGTTGGCTGATTTTGTAGCCAAGGGAGCTAAGGAAGGACCAGGGGCCACGTTTGAGTTCCTTTGATGAGTGAGGTGTGAGTGGTGATTTCAATGGTCTGATAATCTGCTTCCAGCCCCTCTTTAAGCCAGGTTTAAAGTTGATGAGGTCTTCAGTTTTTTTTTAAGAAATTACGATTTTAAGAGATTCTTAAAGCAATTTACTATCAAAAATTTCCGTTTTTTTTTTTTTTTCCAGTTTTAAAAGAGGTATAAAGCATATAAAGTCGCTGAAGACCATTAAGCACAGTACTATAAAAAGTTTATGTATTCTTCAGCTTTGGGGACTATGAATATCTCAAGGAACTTTAAATGTGAAAATGGCTCATGCAGGAACTATTACCTAAATATTAACTTCTGTCATCATTAATTTGTTATTTGGCATTATGAGGGCATCATAACATGGGTGCTCATTGGCTTTGTGTTCCAGTGGTTAACACATTATACACTGGTTACATTTGCACATGTTGCTGGCCCTGTATATCAGTGCCTAGCTAGTAATACATTCATCACTGGCACATTATCATTAATGGCTATCTTGCATTGCCCACAGTACTTTCGTCATTGGCAGATTGTTGCAGTAGTTGCGTGTGTTTGATTTTAATGTATATAGTGTGCGCGTGTGTGTGCAGTGGTGTGTGTACATACGGGTGGAAGGCGGGAGAGGTACTGTGTTGGTGCTCTTCTAGTCGTCAGTAGAGATCTTGATGTCGGGAGACCGTATAGTAAACAAACAGTATATAGCTTCTGCCACTGTGAACCCGGTGGACTTCAGGCTTGGTTGCCCATCTCCTGCAGTCCTCTAGCCTTCTTCTGGGGCATAGAGGGTGCACTGAGGGACGTTCATATAGCCGTGCAGTGGCTACATCAATACCACCACACGAACGAGTCCCTTTCCACCACTTAATCCATATTATTTCTATGACTGGTTTAAAGAAAATGGATGGCCTAGCAATGTTTGGAATTAATAGGTCATACAAGTTTGATGCACTAACTGTTGCTATAATGGTTCAGCGGACAATGGGAGTGCCACAGGGTAGGAGTTTGTCCCGGTGTTGTTTATTGTATGGTCTCTCGCCATCAGGTTCAGACTCCGGTGACCAGAGACAGGTTGGGGTTGTGGATATCAGTGGCAGCTATGAGGAACGGCTTCGTTAATCAATCACTGAAAGATTGTTATTTTATGCCGAGTCTAAATTGTCAGGCATCTACCTTTGTATCATTGTTATTAACTTTCAACTTTACGTATAGATGATTAAGTTACAAGGAACAGGTTCTTTAATCAGTTAAAGATCCCTACATCATGCTGAGTCTCATCAGCTGTCATCTTCCTCATGTCATTCATTACATTCAGATCTCTCCTCTGCGGCAGTCAAATAACAGGCAGGTTTAAAAGTCCTGAATGGCAAAAAGTGAATCCTGAATCACTCTTCACTGCACTGAGAATGAAAACAATGTTCTAAAATCTTTAACTCCTGAAGAAGAGAGTGGAACATCTTTAACCATTTAATGCCATCGTGGGAGTAGGTCAATCGTCTACCCTTATATGCTCTCCACTACGGTAGCCTTGCCTCGCGTCAGTATATCTTGCAAGGGATAAAATGGGACGGGATATTACTAGGACAAAGGTACAGTGAGGTATTGAGTAGGAGCTCTAGGGTGCCTTGGGAGGAGTGTACTCTGGAGGCTGAAGTTACCTCACCGCCGACTTATGAGTGTGGATCAATTATAGAAAAAAAAGCAAACTGTAAGCTACCAAGAATCTACAATACCCCATATAACAATTTAAGGAGGAAAATCATATCAGCCACCATGAATACAAAACCCCATAAATAGGATGTGCATGAAAAGTAAAAGAAAATCAAGAAAATGAAAATATCTCATTGAAGTAGCATCTCTCCAAATTCTGATATCATAGTGGACGCCAAAAAGAGCCATCAAGAAAAAGGAGAGGCGCTGTTGAAGTGCAAAACCTCCAACCATCATCTGATCTGAGAAAATGCGTCGAAATGAAAATAATCGAAAATTCTCGAACATAACGCTGGAAAAACAAAACCTCGAACTGCCATCCAGTTTGAAAACAGACCTCAAAACAGTGACTTCCTCCAAAACAGAAACTTTAAAATTGGTCCAAATATGAATAAAAAAGGAAATTTCAAGGAGGTAACGCTACAAAGGCGAACCCAAAAACTCATTCGAATCAGAGAAGAGGATACGAACCAGTGTCCTCTTCCCAAAACCGAATCCTTGAGCTATTTCAGTTTGTCACCCCGGCCCCCTCTGGTCGTTGGGTTGTTTCTCCCCGCCGCAGTGTCTCATCACATCTTCCTCGCAGCCGTAGGAGGAAATAAGTTGGATCCTGCTGAGGGTTTTATTCTAGGTGAAGGGGGAGGATTCGTATCACCTCTTCCTTAGCTATTTATTTTGCATATTATACCTGTTTTTATTCTTGTAAATATCAAGATGTAATAAGGATAAATTGCTAAGTGTCACGGGAGGTATCTTAACACCTCTTCCTTAGCAATTTATTTAGCATAATATACTTCTTATTCTCTTGTAAAATAAAATATCAAGGCGTAATACAGATAAATCGCTAGGTGTCACAGAAGATATCTAAACACCTCTTCTTTAGCGATTTATTTTGCATATTACACCTTTTCATCCCATGTTACTAAGCAAAACACTGTCTACAGTAAACCAATTATGTATGAAAAACTGTATTATTAAATGTGTAAAGTGAGAAATAAATCGCTAAGGGAAGGTTACTACGAAGCCTCCACTGCCATCCAGAATACGACCCTGAGTTAGTTGTATGTAGTGGACTTTGCCAAATTAAATGGTATAATAAATTGCAGTTTGAATGTCATCCTCTTTTTGCCACTAACGCATTTACGACGATATTACCATCTTGTTTTTAACACTAACGCATTTAAAACTATATAATAATTTTGTTTTTGTCACTAACGCACTTACTTTTGTCACTAACGCACTTACTTTTGCCACTAACGCACTTACTTTTGCCACTAACGCACTTACTTTTGTCACTAACGCACTTACTTTTGCCACTAACGCATATACAACACTATAATCATTCTGTTTTTGCCACTAGCGCATTTATAACGATATTCTGCTTTTTTTGTTGCTAATGTCAAATGGAAGCCTTCAAGCAGTGTAATATGACGAGGCGGTGGAGCTGCCTGGTTAATACAAACGTCCCTCACTTCCCTACCTACGCCCTGGCAGGAGGATGGTGGACTGCAAGAGAGGGGTGGCTCTGATCTGCATTCCACTGGGTTCACGTTCAAATGAGCCTGGGGTTAAACTTTTCCTACGATTACCGTCACACCACTGCATTTTAGGAAGACCTCTGGGTTCACGTTCAGATGAGCCTGGGGTTGCAACTTCACTAAGATTTGTTTCTTTTAAGCTAGGAAGAAGGAACCAAAGACCACGAGCCCGCATCACTGTTCCTTCCAAGAGAAAAAAACACAAGAGAGAGCCAAATTCAAGATCCGATTATTTCGAGACGCCTGGACACACTGCGTTTGAAAGACTGGAGATCATAGCTAGCAGGGAGACAAAGGGAGACAGTTCCAGAGTTACCCCCACACCACTACTACTATTACGGTTACCCCCACATCACTGCATTTAAGGATCTCTCAGTGAAGGGGTGAAGGGATGCCAGTCTTAACCCCATGAGTGCGAAAACTTCCTAATATCGTCTAACAAACCAATCAACTAAAATACATACAAATAAATAATAAAATACATACAATAATAAAATACATACAAAAAAAAAAATACATACCACTAATAATAAAATGTCGTGTAACCTGGATGAAGCTGAAAACGCTGTAGTGCCGGCCAAGTGGTAAAGTGTCGGACTGCTAGCCAAAAGGACGTAATATCGATTCTAGGTTGTTGAGGTACTTTTTTTTAAGGAAGAAGGACCAAAGGCCTCTGACTTTCTTGCAGATAAGCTTAAAAAATTCACACACACACACACACATCTCCATTAAGTCACACCAATCCTTAAATGAGCCAGCCCTAGCACGTACCGAATACAGACGGTGGACATCAGCGTCCAAGTGGTGACATGTAAAGGTGTATAAGAAGTAAGAGGAATGTTGGACCTCTGGGAATAAACTACTTAATTTAATGAAACAGAAAAATCATCATCCTAACTCGTTTCCCACCAAAATCTAAGGAATATGACGAAGGAAAATGAAAAAGATGATAATGGTAGGAAGGCACTGGAAATAAATAAATAAAAATCTCAAGAGGTAATCAGTGAGTGTGAGAAAAGGATAGAAAAGATGATGGTGATGATGATGATGATGATGATGGTGATGGTGATGATGATGGTGGTGCTGGTGGTGGTGGTGGTGATGATGATGATGGTGATGATGATGATGGTGATGATGATGGTGGTGATGATGATGGTGGTGCTGGTGGTGGTGGTGATGATGATGATGATGATGATGATGATGGTGAAGATGATGGTGGTGCTGGTGGTGGTGATGATGATGATGATGATAATGATGATGACGATGGTGATCATGATATTGATGATGATGATGAAGATAGATATATAAATAGATAGATAGATAGAGAGAGAGAGAGAGAGAGAGAGTGAAATCCAAGTGTGGTACAGCCCCAGCTAATGTCACACAGTTCTGCTCTGAAGGTACAGTAAGGAGCTGGCAGGACACGGCAGAGGATAATTAGAAAGTAAAGGAGGAAGTTTACTGTAGATCAGGTGAAGGATACGCAACGCCGATGGGAAGTCCTTAAACTATTCCTATCATGAAACCAAATGTCTAACCTGACGGGAGTAGAGGGAAGTAAAGGCAGGAGCAAACAAGGAAATATCAAGAAGAGAGGTAGGACAGAAGAGAAGAGAGGTAGGAAAGAGCAGAAGAAGAGAGGTAGGACAGAAGAGAAGAGAGGTAGGAAAGGGCAGAAGAGAGGTAGGACAAAGGAGATGAAGAGAGGAGGGACAGAAGAGAGGTAGGACAGAAGAGAGGAGGGACAGAAGAGAGGAGGGACAGAAGAGAGGTGGGACAGAAGAGAGGTGGGACAGAAGAGAGGTGGGACAGAAGAGAGAAGGGACAGAAGAGAGGTGGGACAGAAGAGAGGAGGGACAGAAGAGAGGTGGGACAGAAGAGCAAGAGAGCAGCAGGACAGAAGAGCAAACGAGAGGTGGGACAGAATAGCAGAAGAGAGGTAGGACAAAAGGGAAGAGAGGTAGGACAGTAAGGAGAGAAAGACTGGAGACAAGAAGGCCCTTTTTAGTCGCCTCTTACGACAAGCAGGGATACTGGGCATGTATTCTTTACCCCCATACCCAGGGGGATGGTGGGAGAGGAAGTGGAAGACCGAGGATGAGATGGAGGGGTGGAATGGAGAGGAATGAGAGAGAGAGAGAGAGAGAGAATTTTTGTATTTGACTGTACAGAATCGGACTAAAGCATTCAACATTGTATCTAATTATATACTACTGATGTAAAGAATTTCTGTATCAAAATAATACACTGGAAATGACATGTAAGTGATATGTTAAGGCGATATGCATAATAAATCGCTGAGAGAAAAACGCTACGTCTCCCAAGGTATATAAAAAGGAGTTATATATTACACAATTATATAATGATGTAAAGTATTTCTGTATCAAAATAATATACTGGAAATGACGTCAGAGAGATACGTTAATGCGATATGCAAAATAAATCGCTGAGGGAAAAAAGCTACGTCTCCCAAGGTAATTAGGGATTATAAAAGCAAAAAGAATGCACAATAAACTCACTGCCATTTAAAGTTAACGGGGAGAAAACACTACATTGCTTCAGTCTGGGGTTAAGAAAGAAAATAATAATAATGAAAGAAAATGGGGGACCTTTAAGAGGGGAACCTGGCCAATGACGTGCACCACTATTCTCTTTTCTCTCTCTCTCTCTCTCTCTCTCTCTCTCTCTCTCTCTCTCTCTCTCTTTCGGCCCACATACCCGCGTTTGTTAATGTAATACCTGGCTGAGACAAACAGGTGGACCTTGAACTGAGGCAAGAAAGGGAAACGTTTTATATCTATTCCTCTATGTATGACTATTTATAAGTATCCTATGTCTACTTACCTATAACTAATCTATATTTATCTATCAATAACTATGTATCTATGACTGATCTATGGATAACTATCTCTACTTACCTATAACTAATCTATCTGTATTTATCTCTATAACTATTTTATCTAACTGACTAATCTATAAATATCTATAATTAATCTATCTAGACTCATTTATCTACATCTATCTATCAGACTATAAATAAATATCTACATTTATCTATAAGTATATATTTGTCTATATCTGTGTGTGTGTGTGTGTGTGTGTGTGTGTGTGTGTGTGTGTGTGTGTGTGTGTGTGACTATAAATAAGCTATATACATCTATCTAGAAGTATATATTCATGTGTGTGTGTGTGTGTGTGTGTGCATAACAAGGAGGTTTTATTGTGTATGACGTACATGCTGACGTCACTGAGCGAAATATTATGCCAGGCAATATACACACGTAATTTAACTTGTTGTATAAAGTGGTAGAATGTTGACAATACCTGACTGCATAATCCCACTCCATCATTACCTGCCACAAAACTGACAGGTGTTTACATGGCGCACTTGGGGGATCTCTCTCTCTCTCTCTCTCTCTCTCTCTCTCTCTCTCTCTCTCGGGGAAAGTTGGAATATCTACTCTCGGAGGTGCACGAGCGATAGTCTTATGAAATATAAAGTTGCTCAGCTGGCAATGTTGAGTTGATCTGACACAGCTGTTGCCTCAGAAAATAATAGTAATGGGAAGACAGCTACAGTTAAATCTTTACTTTCAATTGCAAAGCCTTGTCTAGTGTCTCAAATTTCAATGGGATCTGCCTACCTTCTTAATGTCACTAAAACATTTCAATTTAAAGGGGAATGTTTATCCAAAGTTTTATCTCCATTGTTACTCTTGGCTGTATGGCTTTTTTGTAAACACACACACACACACACACACACACACACACACACACACGCACACACGCACACACACACATGTATACAATGAGTTTCAAGGAGAGAAACTTCTACAAATTGGCTGCAATATTTTCGCCGAAGGTCTGAAAGATACTCTCACTGGTATTGTACGGACAGAGTTGAAAGGATGATGATGATGATGATGATGGTGATGATGATGATGATGGTGATGATGATGATGATGATGGTGATGATGGTGATGATGATGATGAGTGACAACAATGTTATTAACGATGGTGACGAACGATGATGGTGATTGCTACTGTGGTTACGACTGCTATATTGTTATTATTTTTTCTGGTACGTAAAGACACTCCCCATCCATTCACTCGATGTAGTGTCTGATATGCCAAATGATTTCCTGTGATCGGATACAGGAACCTTTCTAATCAGTTGTCTGTATTTAGATTTTTATATATCATACTACATAAAAAGTTGATAATAATAATAATAATAATAATCATAATAATAATAATAATAACAACAATACTACCACTACTACTACTACTACTACTGTGTCGGTTTTAATCTGGTTTAGTATATCACAAAAGACCGTTTTCCTTACATCTGGCCATCGTTTTCTGTTAACTTAGAATACAAACTGGTATTGTGGTGGGGTAAGGCAGCTCCCAACGCCTGTCTGCTGTGTACCTACATCATCACACATCCTGATATACTCGAAGACAATCTCACCCTTCACCCCGACTCCCTCTCACTGTAATGCCCTGGCGATAGGACAATAATGGGACATTTTGGTGTATATATATATATATATATATATATATATATATATATATATATATATATATATATATATATGTATATGTGTGTGTGTGTGTGTGTGTGTGTGTGTGTGTGTGTGTGTGTGTGTGTGTGTGTGTGTGTGTGTGTTGTCCACACACGTACACATCAGGTGCAACTTTATACTGAGTATCATTTCTGTTTATCTGTCAGGCTGTGTATGTGACAATGTACTGTATATGTATCCGTTTGGAGTGTATAATATGTAAATATATATCTCCCTGTCTATATGTATGGCATATAAATGTGCATGTAGCATATGTATATGGACACACGTCTGTACACATACCTATATCTTTATACATGTGCACATATCCTGTACAAACAGTATGTCTGGCTATATGTGCGTGAATATATACATATAACTAGTATACTATAGCCGTGTGTGTGTGTGTGTGTGTGTGTGTGTGTTATAGGGCAGCCGAAACTACACATTCAAATCGCACCAAAATTGGCACAAAAATCGCAAAAACATCGCTGATGTGGAAAACCTTGGTCCCATCACGATTGAAATATTTTTACTATATTTAATGAGCGATCACATTTTGACCAAAAAACGACGCTCCAGGCCCCGGCATGGGATCTCCGTAGAATTTTTTGTCCGTAACTGTAACTAAAATATATTAGAGCAGCGCGAGAGCCCTCCGCGGGAGCAAGTGCGAGGGGCCCAAAGGGCCCACGAGCACTTGTATCAACCTAGGTTAGGTCACTTTAGGCAGGGTTTGGTTGGACTCGGTAATTTTTGGTTGGGTTGGGTTCAGTTGGATTAGGTATACACGGATTAGGTTAGACTGCGTTAAAATAGGTCGGTTTAGATATGTTTAGGTTGAGTTGTATTAGGTTAGGTTAGGCTGGGTTAGGTTATTTTAGGCTTGGCTGGGTTGGGTTAGCAGGGTTCCCACTCTCTGGTCAGCAAAAATTTCCCTGACTTGTCCAGGAATTTTGACAAAATTTCAGGTATATTTTGATACTTCGCTAAGCAAATTTTCAGGTGTAATTTTACACTATTTTTAATGTGGCCTCCAATTACTCTTGAGTCAATTTTTACATCTATAGTGGTGTACGCATTAGTGTACTTGTTTAATTTCCCACATTACCCAAGAGTAAAACCTCCCCTTCCAGCCACACCAACAAGCCTTGTATCAGAACCAAAACTGTAGAGATACTGATGAATAAAAATAAACATATCCTTTACAGCAAAGAATACTTGTTTCTAAAATAATACAAGGTTTCCAGCCTAACATCCTCTTTGTTCCGTCCTTTTTTAAATTTTTGATGGGTAACATGACTACAAGATTCAAAACTGATCAGTAAAAATCACCCTGATTTATTCATCACTGAGGAGTGAAGCCGCCATAGCCATTCAGTTTACAATTAATCTTAACTTGTACACATGGAACAAAACAATAACAAATGAACCTCAGCATAAACCTCAATTTTCACCAAAAATTTCCCTGACTTTTCCATGATATTTTTAAAAATCACAAAATTCCCTGACTTTTCCCTGACTGGAAATTTTTTTTCAGTTTTCCAAGATTTCCAGAGGCGATGGAAACCCTGGGTTAGGTTAGGTATGGTCATGTTAAGTGAGACTGGGTGAGATTAGGTCGCTTTAGATAAGGATAGGCTGAGCTTGATAATGTTTGGTGGTCAGGTTGGGTTGTAATAATTTAGGTTCGATATGCGAAGGTTAGGTAAGATTATGTGAGGTTAGACATAGTTAGACGGGGCTAGGTGACACACACACACACACACACACACACACACACACACACAATACTCCCTAAAGGAAGTTGGTGGTGGGGAAATGTGTGTATGTAAGTGTGTTGCACTAGCTGTGTGTGTGTGTGTGTGTGTGTGTGTGTGTGTGTGTGTGTGTGTGTGTGTGTGTATTTTGGGCAGCCGAAACTACACATTCAAATCACACCAAAATTGGCACAAAAATCGCAAAAAAGTCGCTGATGTGAAAAAACTTGGTCCCATCACGATTGAAAAACTTTTACTATAATTAATAGGCGATCACAATTTGACCAAAAAACGACGCTCCAGGCGCCCGGCATAGGATCTGCGTAGAATTTTTTGCCTGTAGCTATAAGTAAAATATATTATGGCAGCGCGAGAGCCCTCCGCAGGAGCAAGTGCGAGGGGCCCTAAGGGCCCACGAGCACTTGTTTATCTGTTTATCTAAGTGTATGTACTCTCTCTCTCTCTCTAAACCATTACACTCTCTCTCTCTCTAAACCATTACAGAGAAAAAAAGATGTAAATAAGGCGTTACGGGATGAGCTCAGACTACAACAAGGAATATAACTCTAATTCTGATTCAGTATAGACGGTTCACCTGCTGACAATACGGTAAAGAGTGGTAGTAAAGTAAAAATTAAACAAGAAAAATAAACCGGAACTTCTTATTCAATACTGACGGTTCGCATTCTCGTCTTGACACTATAACTCCGTCAGTAAAATGAAAAATAAATCAGTAAAATCTGTTCCAAGCGTCATAAAACCGTCAAATAAGAGCATGAATTAAAACAATGAATGCACGTGTTAATTTAGCCTCATTATAGACGGTTCACACACTGGCCTTCAAGCTGCATATACCAGTCCAGTTTAAGAATATCGAAATTAAATCAAACTGCCTGAAAATACCGAGATTAAAAAGATGTCAGTGCAAGTATTGATGTTATGTATTCAGTATAGACGGCTCACACGCTGGCCTTCACGCTGTATCTACTAATCCAGTAAAAAATAATGTTTGGAGAAAGAAGACTAAAAACGTCTTAATGAGGGCAAGGAAAAATTTCTTCAGACAAAAACAGGGAAGATAGTCTCTCTCTCTCTCTCTCTCTCTCCACACTGAACAATATGGACGGCTCACAGTTTGACATTCACACTACATGTACTAATCCATTAACACACATGAATAAATAAATCAATGAATTAATGAAGAAATAATAGCTTTTTGCATATAATAAAAAATCTAATCTCAGTGCAACTACTACTGATAATTATATATTCAGACCAGACGGCTCACACAGCTGTCTTCACGCGGTATCAGTACAGGGAAAAAATATAAATTAAAAAACTGAAGATAGCAAGAATTATAAAATATTCATGTGGGTGCAAATATTATATAATGTTAATGATGTATTCAATATAGACGGTTCACACGGTGGCCTTCACGTAGTATATACTGATACAGTGAAAACAAGTAAATAAAACTGCCTGAAAATAGTAACAATAAAACGAATATTTGTTTCAGTAAAAGGATTAATATTAGTGATGTATTCAATATAGACGGCTCACACGGTGGCCTTCACGCTGTACCTACTAACCCAGTAAAGGAATGAAAAAATAAATAAATAGAAGTGTTTGGAGTTGGCAGCAATAAACCATCGCAGTACAAGGATTACCGTAATGATAATGTATTCAATATAGACGGCTCATACAGTGGCCTTCACGCTGTTGATACCAGTCCAGGATAAAAATAGGAAAAGTAAAAGTGTCTGGAAATAGCAACAATAAGATAAATGAGTGCAATTATTAATGCAGGTGTTCTTAAAGTAGTGCCTCGATACCCCCAGGAGGTACTGAAATGGCTTCTTGGGGGTGTCCAGAAAGGTACTCGTATATAAAAAAATAAATCTGATATGGTAACTACGACTAATTAATCTCTGTATGAACGTTATTTTGATGAAAGTATAATGGAATCTATAGCATTTAACTTTTTGTTTATAGCCATTCTCTTCCCCTCCCCTTATTTTTACAGGAAACTGAAAGTGGAAGGAATAACCATATTTAGAGAGGGGGTATCGGGTTGACTCGCAATTGAATCTGGGGGTATCTGGGCTGAAAAATTTAAAGAACCACTGTATTCTCTCTATCTATCTATTGCCAGACGCCTCAATCCCGTTTGGGGTGGCCACAAACAAATCGCCTCCAAGTCGCCCTGTCCCCCGCCATTTCACTGCCCTGCTCCCAACTCACACCCCCCTCTCTCATATACCTCTCCACCCCATCTCTCCATCTCATCCTCGGCCTCCCCCTCCCTCTTTCCCCCTCCACCTCACTCACATACACTCTCTTCGTCAGTCTTTCACCCTCCATCCTCTCCACATGGCCAAACCACCTCAGTGTGTTCCTCATAACGCTTCCTATCACATCCACATCAACACCACAACGCTCCTTTATATCCTCATTCGTCAGCCTGTCTCTCCATGTGACTCCACAGGCTCCTCTTAAATAACTCATTTCCACGGCTCTCACTCTTGACTTGTGTCCTTCCAACAACGTCCACGCTTCACTTCCGTACGTTAGAGTTGGTATCACAATACTGTCATGTAGTAACTTTTTCACTTCCATGCTCACTTCCTGTTTCTTATCACTGCTTTCAAAGAACCAGCAACCTTTCTTCCCTGCTGTACCCTTTCAAGCACTTCACCCTCCAAACCTCCATCCTTACTCATCACACTACCCAAGTACTTAAACGTACTCACATTTTCCAATTCCTCACCATCCAACCTCTCTGTACATTCACTGACTTCACCTCTCTCAAAGACCATCACTTTACTCTTCCCTACATTCACCTTTAGATTCCGTTTCCTACACACTCTCTCAAACTCATCCACCAAGCCTTGCAGCTCTCCTTCGTCTTCACTCAACAACACGGTATCATCTGCAAACAACAGTACAGGGAGTTTCCAAACACTATCCTCTCTCACCAGGGCCACTCCAACATCCATTACCCTACCTTGTACCTCTTTTATTACCCCATCCATGTACAGATTGAACAACCATGGAGACATGACACATCCCTGTTTCAACCCAACTTTCAAAGAGAAAAATTCACTTAGTTCACCATCCACACGCACTGCAGCCTTCGCACCATCGTACATACTCTTCACAGCATTCAACAACTTCCCATCTATTCCATATATTCTTAACACTTTCCACAATCCTAGTCTATCCACCCTGTCATATGCTTTCTCCAAATCCATGAAAGCCGCATACAACTTCTTTCCCTTCTCTAGAAACTTTTCCACTAAAGATCTGAGAATGAATATCTGATCTACACAACCTCTTCCCTTCCTAAAGCCTCCCTGTTCTTCTCACACTAATTTCTCTGTTCTTTCTCTAACTCTGTCAATAAGTATCCTACCATACACTTTTCCTATTATACTAAGAAGACAAATGCCCCTATGATTACCACACACTTCTTTTTCCCCTTTTCCTTTGTACAAGGGAATAATTATACCTGACTTCCAATCCTCCGGGACTCTACCTTCCTCCCAGGCCAATCTGCACATCTTCCACATCCATTCTACTACTATCTCTCCCCCATGCTTCAGCATTTCACCACACACTCCATCAATTCCTGGGGCTTTCCTGATTTAACTTTCTTCATTGCTTCCACAACTTCTATCCTACTGATTTCTTCCTGTCTTCTCACCTCCCTCCTTCTCCCAGCCATTCCCCAGCCACTTATACTTGCATTACTTCCATCCTCCACGTTCAACAATTCCTTAAAGTGTTCTCTCCATCTGCTCACTTTTTCTCCCTTCTCCACTAGTAATCTACCATTTTTATCTTTCACTCCCCTGCTAACTTCACTTCCACCCTGTCTTACTCTTTTCACCTCTTTCCAGAACATTTTCTTACAGTCCCTCCACTTTACACTCAAATTCCTTCCAAATTCCTCATCCACTCTCTTCTTACTCTCTCTTACTAATCTTTTCACCTCTCTCTTCCTTTCTACATATAACTCTCTCTTCCACCTCTCAACTTCTTCCACGTCCCTATTTCTCATCCATTCATTGTATGCTTTCTTCTTTTGTGCCACAGCCCGTTTCACCTCTTCAGTCCACCACTGTATTAATGGTATTATTTGATTCAGTATAGACGACTCACGCGGTGGTCTTCACGCTGTATACACCAGTCCAGTATAATGATATCAAAATTAAAGTGGAAACAGCGAGACTAAAAAGATACCTGAGTGCAAGTATTAACAGTGTTATTTGCTTCAGTACAGACGGCTCACGTGGTGGCCTTCACGCTGTACCTTGTGGCCAGGAACCCCGAGGCGCAGAAGCGGCTGTATGAGGATGTATATGAGGTGCTGACTGTAGCTGATGATGATGATGATGCACGTATCACCGCCAAACACCAGGCTCGCTTCTCTTACCTTAAGGCAGTGGTGAGGGAGTCTTTGAGGTGAGTCTGGGGGAGTCTTTGATGTGAGTCACAGGGAGTCTCTGTGGTGAGTCACAGGGAGTCTTTGAGGTGAGTCAGAGGGAGTATTTGAGGTGAGTCACAGGGAGTCTTTGAAGTGAGCCAGGGAGTCTTTGAGGTGAGTCACAGGGAGTCTTTGAGGTGAGTCACAGGAAGTCTTTGAAGTGAGCCAGGGAGTCTTTGAGGTGAGTCACATGGAGTCTTTGAGGTGAGTCACAGGGAGTCTTTGAAGTGAGCCAGGGAGTCTTTGAGGTGAGTCACATGGAGTCTTTGAGGTGAGTCACATGGAGTCTTTGAGGTGAGTCACAGGGAGTCTTTGAAGTGAGTCACAGGGAGTCTTTGAGGTGAGTCACAGGGAGTCTTTGAAGTGAGCCAGGGAGTCTTTGAGGTGAGTCACATGGAGACTTTGAGGTGAGTCAGGGAGTCTTTGAGGTGAGTCACAGGGAGTCTGAGTTAACTCTGTGGCTCTCCTTAACTGACGAGGGACGTAAAAAAAATGCTTCATCATCATCATCAACACCATCATGACCACCACCACCACCACCACTAACATCATCATCATCAATCACTTATCAATCATCAACATCATCAGCAATCATCATTAGCACCATCACTATTATCATTACCACCACCACCACCATCATCATCATAAGGGCCACGTTAATATGACAGAAATACTCTCTCTCTCTCTCTCTCTCTCTCTCTCTCTCTCCCACAGGTTGTTCTCTCTCACGCGTGGCACGGTACGAACGCTGAGTGGGATATGGTGCTTGGAGGGTATGCGGTGCCTAAAGGGGTGAGTATAGTGCATTTCATTATTCCCGAGGCGATGATAAATATTTTAGTTTGGGGTGGCTCAGTTCTGTCAGATGAAAACAGACTATGATGCTCTAATTTCTCCAAGTAGTAGTAGTAGTAGTTGTAGTAGTAGCAGTTGTAGTTCTAGTATAACAACAACAACAACAACAATAATAACAACAATAATAATAATAATATAATAATAATAATAATAATAATATAATAATAATAATAATAATAATAATAATAATAATATAATAATAATAATCACTCCATCATCCAATCCTACGTTGCCCCATGAGGAGAGTAGGAGCCCGGGGCTAGGCAAGTTGGTCCTGACATTTGAGTTAATATAATAACAACAACAATAACAATAATAGTAATAATAATATTAATAATAATAATAATAATAACAATAATAATAATAGTAATAATAATAATGAAAAACTGCAGATCTATAATCCTCTCGTAGTGCTTTCCTTTTGGTCTTGAGGCGCAATTCAGTGTTGCAGCCCGTGAACGCCTTTACCTCACCGACACAAAATGATGGTAGATAGTAACAAAACTGCCAGTATTTATGTCCACAAAAAGTTGTGGCAGCAAGTAACAATCTGACAGCGTTACAAATTCCAACAATAAATGCTGCTACCCAGTAACACCGAATCAAGAAACTTCCACAAAAAATGATGGTAGTACAGAGTATCAAACTAACATTTTAAGTTTCCACAAAAAATGATGGTTGCATGCATCATGCAAATCAACGTAATCTCTAACAAAGGCATGCAAGTATGTGAAGAATTGTGGGGTGCTGCAGTGCTAGATATGAATTTAAGAAGCTGCAGTTGTTTTGGGAAGGTATAGCTCATTTGAATGAAACAACAGCATTCGGGGGCCAAATGCTAATCGCCCACCAAAACATTTTGTTGGATAAAGCAAGTTACCTACAAACCTAATATGAAGATAATTCGAAAAATTCAACGGAATTCAGGCACCGCGTATCGCAAAAGCGACGAAAAATTGATACTTCAAGTCAATCTTGTGGCTGTAGTAAATGAATCGCAAAAAAAAAATAATAATAATAATAACAATAATTCTCTCTTCTAGCACCGTGTGCTGTCCCTCAACATGGCCATGAGCTGGGATGAGTCGCTGTTCCCTACGGCCAAGGAGTTTGTACCTGAGCGTTGGCTGCGACATCGCCCCCTCGGCCCCATCCACCCATAAGCATCACTGCCCCTCGGTGCCGGGACGAGGATGTGCGTAGGGAGGCGTATAGCAGAGCAGGAAATATACATCTTTCTTGCAAGGGTGTGTATGAGTTTATAAGATGGGACTGTAACCTGTATACATAAATTATAAGCCGTGAGAAACTGTAAGAATATTTTGAGGGAGCGTATGAGTGTTTCCATTATCTTTATATGCATGAGCGTACGGAGGCGTAGAGCAATGCAGAGCAGGAAATGTACTATCAAGATCCCCAATTTCTTTAGCCCCCTGGTTCATATATATCAAGGAATGACTCGTGTTATTTTTAAAAGTATATATATATAAAAAAATCCTATATTGCTATCTTAACGTCAAATATGTATACGAACTTGGGTGATTTCTGTGGTACATATTTTTGTCCTATCTTCCTCCAGGTGATCCAAAGGTTTACTGTGGACTACCAATACGAGGATATGGGTATTGTGACCACACTGCTATCACATCCATCACAGCCGCTTAGGTTTAATATTACTGAGCGACGTGGAGAAGTCCGACTTCGTTGCTGACATCACCGAGCACTGACTTCATTGCTGATGTCACCACCATACTATGGCTCTGCATTCTTGCGACAGCACTTGATCGTGATTGCCATCATATCCTTATGCTGATCTATAATTATTTTTCACAAAATTCACTGCATTACTTCGATAGCACTTCTTTGAGACTAGCATCATTTCCCAGTGCTAATCTGTTCATACAATCAGCATTAACGACTGAGAGACGGAAATCCAAGGCCACGATAAAATAAAACGTTCAGAGTGTTGGCCTCACTGCTGACATCAATAAACATTTTTGAGTACTAACTTCAATCTTGAAATCACTGAACACTGTTGAGTACTGACATCACTGAACACTGACGTTATCACTGACACTATCACTGAACACTGACATTATACATCACTGAACACTGACATTATACATCACTGAACACTGACATTATACATCACTGAACACTGACATTATATATCACTGAACACTGACATTATATATCACTGAACACTGACACTATCACTGAACACTGACACTATCACTGAACACTGACATTATATATCACTGAACACTGACACTATATATCACTGAACACTGACACTATATATCACTGAACACTGACATTATATATCACTGAACACTGGCATTACATATCACTGAACACTGACATTATATATCACTGAACACTGACATTATACATCACTGAACACTGACACTATCACTGAACACTGACATTATATATCACTGAACACTGACACTATCACTGAACACTGACATTATATATCACTGAACACTGACACTATCACTGAACACTGACATTATATATCACTGAACACTGACATTATATCACTGAACACTGACATTATATATCACTGAACACTGACATTATATATCACTGAACACTGACATTATATATCACTGAACACTGACACTATCACTGAACACTGACATTATATATCACTGAACACTGACACTATATATCACTGAACACTGACATTATATATCACTGAACACTGACATTATATATCACTGAACACTGACATTATATATCACTGAACACTGACACTATATATCACTGAACACTGACATTATATATCACTGAACACTGACATTATATATCACTGAACACTGACATTATATATCACTGAACACTGACACTATCACTGAACACTGACACTATCACTGAACACTGACATTATATATCACTGAACACTGACATTATATATCACTGAACACTGACACTATCACTGAACACTGACATTATATATCACTGAACACTGACATTATATATCACTGAACACTGACATTATATATCACTGAACACTGACATTATATATCACTGAACACTGACATATATATATCACTGAACACTGACATTATACATCACTGAACACTGACACTCGCTGAACACTGACATTATACATCACTGAACACTGACACTATCACTGAACACTGACACTATCACTGAACACTGACATTATATATCACTGAACACTGACATTATATATCACTGAACACTGACATTATATATCACTGAACACTGACATTATATATCACTGAACACTGACACTATCACTGAACACTGACATTATATATCACTGAACACTGACATTATATATCACTGAACACTGACACTATCACTGAACACTGACATTATATATCACTGAACACTGACATTATATATCACTGAACACTGACATTATATATCACTGAACACTGACATTATATATCACTGAACACTGACATTATATATCACTGAACACTGACATTATATATCACTGAACACTGACATTATATATCACTGAACACTGACATTATATATCACTGAACACTGACATTATACATCACTGAACACTGACATTATATATCACTGAACACTGACATTATACATCACTGAACACTGACATTATATATCACTGAACACTGACACTATCACTGAACACTGACATTATATATCACTGAACACTGACACTATCACTGAACACTGACATTATATATCACTGAACACTGACACTATCACTGAACACTGACATTATATATCACTGAACACTGACATTATATATCACTGAACACTGACATTATATATCACTGAACACTGACACTATCACTGAACACTGACATTATATATCACTGAACACTGACACTATCACTGAACACTGACATTATATCACTGAACACTGACATTATATATCACTGAACACTGACACTATCACTGAACACTGACATTATATATCACTGAACACTGACACTATCACTGAACACTGACATTATATATCACTGAACACTGACATTATATATCACTGAACACTGACATTATATATCACTGAACACTGACATTATATATCACTGAACACTGACATTATATATCACTGAACACTGACATTATATATCACTGAACACTGACATTATATATCACTGAACACTGACACTATCACTGAACACTGACATTATATATCACTGAACACTGACATTATATATCACTGAACACTGACATTATATATCACTGAACACTGACACTATCACTGAACACTGACACTATATATCACTGAACACTGACATTATATATCACTGAACACTGACATTATATATCACTGAACACTGACATTATATATCACTGAACACTGACATTATATATCACTGAACACTGACATTATATATCACTGAACACTGACACTATCACTGAACACTGACATTATATATCACTGAACACTGACACTATATATCACTGAACACTGACACTATATATCACTGAACACTGACACTATCACTGAACACTGACATTATATATCACTGAACACTGACATTATATATCACTGAACACTGACATTATATATCACTGAACACTGACATTATATATCACTGAACACTGACACTATCACTGAACACTGACATTATATATCACTGAACACTGACATTATATATCACTGAACACTGACATTATATATCACTGAACACTGACATTATATATCACTGAACACTGACATTATATATCACTGAACACTGACATTATATATCACTGAACACTGACATTATATATCACTGAACACTGACATTATATATCACTGAACACTGACATTATATATCACTGAACACTGACACTATATATCACTGAACACTGACATTATATATCACTGAACACTGACATTATATATCACTGAACACTGACACTATCACTGAACACTGACATTATATATCACTGAACACTGACACTATCACTGAACACTGACATTATATATCACTGAACACTGACATTATATATCACTGAACACTGACATTATATATCACTGAACACTGACATTATTTTTGACATCATTTCCAGTAAGTTGCGAAAAAGAATTGATGGTTTCCACACACCGAAGGTTTTATAGTTTCCACGTAGATTACATTATTTTCCTCTCCTGTTATGGAATAGATAGTCCCTTGCCTGAGTCCCAGCAGTCCTTCTGCGTGCCTAACACCCCGCCGTGGGATATTAGTCATGTTATTGCAGGCAGTAACTGTGACCTTACTTTGAGAGAGAGAGAGAGAGAGAGAGAGAGAGAGAGAGAGAGAGAGAGAGAGAGAGAGTACTGCACCTTTTGTTATCGCTGTGTAATTCCCCTAACTTACCAAAAATCGTCTGGAAATAATACATAATACAAGCCAAACTGCCAAGCTCTTTAGAGTTGGACCCTGCTATCCTTTCACCCCCCGAAAGACGAAAAGGTCCCTAAAAGGATCCTAAAAAAAAAGGCGATAAGGTCCCTAAAAAGATCCTTAAAATAGACGAAAAGGTCCCTACATAGATCAAAGGCAAATGGTCCTAAAAAGATCCTGGAGAAAGGGCGAAAAATTCCTAAGAAGATCCTAAAGAGGATCCTAAAAAGGCAAAAAGGTCCAAGCATGATCCTAAAAAAGGCGAAAAGGTCCTAAAAAGATCGTAAAAAAAGAGAAAAGTTCCGTAAAAAAAAAAATCATAAAAAAGTCGAGAAGGTCCTAAAAAGATCCTTAAAAAGCCCAAAGGGTCCCTAAAAAGGCGAAAAGGTCCTACAAGATCCTAAAAAAGGCGAAAGGGTCCCTAAAAAGATCCTTAAAAAAGCGAAAGGTCCTAAATATAATAAAAAAGGCGAAATGGTCCTACAAAGATCCTAAAAAAGGCGAAAAGGTCCTAAAAGGATCCTAAAATAGGGAAAAGGCCCCTAAATAGGTCCTATAAAGGCTATTATGTATTTGACCTCATATCCATAAATAATCTTAAGGTAGTTATAAATGTCTCATCTTATGAAACTTTTAAATAACTTGTAAATATGACTCGAGACTTGCTAGGCATCGGCTAGGTGGGTTCTAGGCATGCCCCCACCTAGAACACCCTGCTAGGACTAAGAATGTAAGGCTCAGTAAAATAGAATATTACTCTGGCTAAAGGTAGTTATTTTTAAGTAGTAGTAGTAATAGTAGTAGTTATAAGTAGCAGTAGTAGTGGTGGTTGTAATGGTAGCAGTGGTAATGGTGGCAATGTTTATGGTGGTAGTTGAAGTAATGGTGGTAGTAGTAGCGGCAGCAGTTGTGGTAATGGCAGTCGTGGTGGTAACGGTAATGGTTGTGGTAGTGATGGTGGTGGCAGTGATTGTCATGAGTGGTGGGAGTGGTAGCTATAACAGTAGTAGCATCAGCAGTGGCAGTGGTTGTTGTTGTTGTGGTAGCTGTACTAATAGCAACAGCGATAGTAGTAGTAGTAATAGTAGTAGTAGAAGTAGTGACAGCAATGGTAGTAGTGATGGTAGTGGTAATAATTGTAGTGGTAGTAGTGGTAGCTGTAACAATGGTAGTTGTGGTAGTAATGGTAAGGCTGAAACCATTTTTACTTCCTACATAAACATCCCCTGCCAGACTTCGCATAAACACTTCCTTGTCTGAGCACCGCGTCTGTGTGTGTGTGTGTGTGTGTGTGTGTGTGTGTGTGTGTGTGTGTGTGTGTGTATTACAACTCTCTTCTATGATACTGACGCAAAACATATTGTAAAAAAAATAATAATAAAAACAAAAGAAAAAGGTATGGTGTAAAAGACAAAATAAATCGTTAAGGAAGAGATGCTACGAAGCCTCCTATGCAACTAAAGCAGAATGACATACAAGGACACCACACACACACACACACACACACACACACACACACACACACACACACACAGAAAACATATCAAGCCTCTCAATTTAGCTATTTCTATGGCCAGAGAGGCATACCAAGCCTCTCTCAGCAAAGGTATATCAGAGAAAGAAACATACCCAGCCTCTCGCAGGTATATCAGAGAAGAAACATACCCAGCCTCTTTCAACTTAGGTATATCAAAGAAACATACCCAGCCTCTCACAGGTATATCAGAGAAAGAAACATACCTAGCCTCTAAACTTAGGTATATCAGAGAAGAAACATACCAAGCGTGTCAGCTTAGGTATATCAGAGAAGAAACATACCAAGTGTGTCAGCATAGATATATCGGAGAAAGAAACATACCAAGCCTCTCTCAGCATAGGTATATCGAAGATAAAGAAACATACCAAGCCTCTCTCAACTTAGGAATATTAAGGGGGAATCATCTATGGCCAAAGAAGCATACCAGGCCTCTCTCATCTTTGGCATCAGCGTATTAAATAAACATGGTACTACATCTTAAAGTTATGAAGACTGAATTCCAAGCAAAACTATAAGTAGTGACCAAGTAACAAAACAGGAAGGACTCGTAAATGACCGAAAACGCGTGATCAAGCAGTAACTGAGCATTGAGAAGAGAAATACACAGTTCAGCCATCAATCAGTATTTCAATCAATCAATCATCAAAGTACAGATGCCGTGGGAAAGGCACTAACCAAATATAAACACGTATCGCACGTTCGCATCGGCGTGTTTTGCATACTTCACTTTAAATGTTCCGGCGCTTGGTGCTAGTTCACAATTCCTTCCTTTTAAATATTTCATTGTGTGTTACTATGTCCTCTTAGTAATAAATTAAGGCATATTATGTATTAATAAATCGCAGCGGAATCGGTACGGAATCTCCAAGACAACACAGATAACACCGGAAAAATAACACAAAAGGAAAAACAGCCTCGTATTATCCCGTGAAACGGGCTATAGATCCGTCCATTCATCACATATTATCAAGATACTGACTTATCACGCTAGATTACTCTGTTATCAGATTTTAACGCCTATTTTTAACTTCGATTTACAGCCTGGGAACCTGTGCAAGCTGGATATATCTAAAAATGACGTACTAGGAAACCGAATTTTTCACGGCATTTATTTAACGCCCTAGACTCTTCAGATATACGATTCCTTCAACTACTCAGGTATTCATGCAATAATTTAACCATATTTTTATTTAACCTCTGCAAAATCATGTCAAATTAAGCGTCAGAAAAATTATTAACGAAGGAACGTATTAGCAACCACAGCATCATCCGCATGGCGTCTATACAAGGTATGTATAAAGAATCTTAGTCAATTTTTCACCATAAGCAAGCTTCTGTAGTAATTAATTATTACAAGGCATACTTTTGCGTTGCTGTACTTTTCAATATTTCAGATTGCTTGTAAAGGAATCTGGTTGCTGTAAAAGTGAAGAAAAAAAGCAAGCAATCAGCAGGGCTTAAGAGGGATTGTGAATAGTGTTCCTCTCGCTATCGATCTCTGAGTCAACCCCGCTGCCCTATCCCTCCTCAGTCTCGCCACACCCTCCCGCATCTCCACAAGGCCTCAACACTTCCCTCCAAAAACACAAGGTACAGGCTTTCAAATAGTGACAGTTTCTAGTACTCTCCTCGTCCGAATCTGTGAGCATCTTTACAACGTTGGAAGGGGAAATTTGCACCGCGGGGAAGCGTCAAAAGATACGAAATATATCAGAACACTATATGGCATCGCAGGCAGGGGGGAAAATAATGCGTGAGCTTACAGAAATCTTACGAGAAATATGTGGCCGTTATTTTCCTTAGTTACGATGTCTTAATGTGTCAGATTTTGCCAATTATAAATGAAGATTTTACGTGAAATATAACTTGCGACATTTTGGCGAGGGAAATAGTCTTAGGTTTACGAATATCTTAAGAGAAATGTGGGTGGATGTATTAGTCTGTCGTAGTTACGATGTCTTGGTGTGTCAGATTTTACCACATGTAAGAAAATTGTACGAGGAATATTTGGAATTAATTATATCTTACGACATTCTGATGAGGGAAATATTGTTTACGAAAATCGTACGAGAAATGTTAGTGGATGTTAGTTTTATTAGTTACGATGTCAGTGTATCAGATTCTGTGAAAATATTACGTGAAATATTTGGTATTACAAATTATCTTTAATTCTAGTGAGGGAAATATTGTCTTAAGTTTACGGGAAGCTTAAGAAAATTGTGGATGTTTTCCGTAGTTACCGTACGCTGTCTTAGTGCCATATTCCCACAGGTAAGAAAATATTGCGTGAAAATTATATCTTACGACATTCTAGTGAGGTAATACTGTCTTGTGTTTACGAAAATCTTACGAGAACTATCAATGCTGGATGCAACAAAAATATTGTATTAAATCTTACTTTATATCTAAATTTTGAGATAACTGTTCGAAAATACAAATGAATTCGTAAGACATTTAGGGGAAATTTGGTCTTACGCAAATCTTAGGTGTGTAAATGTTGGCTGTAACACGTACGCAATTCTGATGTTAAATTTTACATTTACGAACATTTTTATGAACTGCTTAACAAGATAGAAGCGTACGATATTCAGCTGTCGGAAGTCTTAAGTTTACGAAAATCTTGCGAAGACTTTGAATGCGAATTATTGTAACAGCGAAAGATTGATGTGTTAAAATAGGGTGTACGATAATTTTTGCTGTCGGATTTTAGCGTAAGTACGGAGAGCTTAAATGACTCCATTTTAAATAATCAGGAATCAGGGTTGATGTCACTTACTCCCTCATGGTGGGAACAAATCTAGTACTCTTTTCCAGCTAACGCCAGACGATTTTATTCGACTGAGTCATAGGAAAATTATAAATATGAACAAAGGGAGGGGAGGGGGTGAAGAGAAGGAAGGGAAGAGGGACGGGAAGAGGGGAGGGGAGAGGAAATGAAATGAGGGGGTGGGGAGAAAAAAGGAAAGGAAGGGGATGGAGGAGAGAGGAAAGATGGGAAAGGAGAGGAAGGGAGGAGAGGAAGGATGGGAAAGAAAGAGAGGGAAGAAAGGGAAAGAAAACGAGGGAAAAAAGAAGGCGAAAAGGAAAGGAAAGCAGGGTAAAGGAAATGAAAAGGGAAAGAAGGGGAAAAAGATACAAGGAGAAAGGGAGGAAAAGAGATGGGAAAGGAGAGAGAAGAGGAAAGGAAAGGTTGTGAAGAGGAAAGGAGAGGAAAAGGAAGAGAAGAGAATGAAAGAGGAAGGAGGGGAAGAAAGGGAGAGGAAAAGAGGAGGGAGAGGAGAAGAGAAAGTAGGGAACGGAAAGGAAGAGAAGAAGGAAGGAAGGGACTGTGAAGAATTAGCATCAGGCCATAACACTGGTATATGACACTGTAGGAGGGAAAATAACAGGCAGGAAGAAACATGGAAATATCAAGAAGAGAGGCAGGACAGAAGAGCAGAAGAGGACAGTAAGGAGGGAAAGACTGGAGACAAGAAGGCCCCTTTTAGTCGCCTCTTACGACAAGCAGGGATACTGGGCATGTATTCTTTACCCCCATACCCAGGGGTAGTAAAAGAAGAGAATGAAAGGGAAAGGAAGAAAGGAAAGAGCTGGAAGGAAAGAACGGAGAGAAGACGAGGGGAGGGGGGGAGGAAGGAGGGGAAAGAAGAGAGAGGGAAGGGAGTGAAAGGGAGGAGAAAGGTTAGGAAAGGGAGGGAAGGGAACGTGAAAGGGAGGGAAGGTAAAGGAAAAGGTGAGAGAAGAAAGGAAACAAATGGCCGTCCCTCGTGGTCGGCATCGTCATCAGTGTTGCCATATGTATTGTCAGCAAAATACCTGTAGTCATTCTTCCGTGGGAGCACCGCATTTCGCAACATCTTTCCTTTAGCGATTTATTCTGTCTTACGATCCTGCCCAGCGATTTATAGTCTTAATATCCTGCCCAGTGAGTAATTCTGTGCCTTAATATCCTGTTGCAACACTTATCCTTTAGCGATATATGCAATGCCTTAATATCCTGTTGCAACACTTATCCTTTAGCGATTTATGCAATGCCTTAATATCCTGCTGCAACACTTATCCTTTAGCGATTTATGCAATGCCTTAATATCCTGTTGCAACACTTATCCTTTAGCGATATATGCAATGCCTTAATATCCTGCTGCAACACTTATCCTTTAGCGATTTATGCAATGCCTTAATATCCTGCTGCAACACTTATCCTTTAGCGATATATGCAATGCCTTAATATCCTGTTGCAACACTTATCCTTTAGCGATATATGCAATGCCTTAATATCCTGTTGCAACACTTATCTTTTAGCGATTTATGCAATGCCTTAATATCCTGCTGCAACACTTATCCTTTAGCGATTTATGCAATGCCTTAATATCCTGCTGCAACACTTATCCTTTAGCGATTTATGCAATGCCTTAATATCCTGTTGCAACACTTATCCTTTAGCGATATATGCAATGCCTTAATATCCTGTTGCAACACTTATCTTTTAGCGATTTATGCAATGCCTTAATATCCTGCTGCAACACTTATCCTTTAGCGATTTATGCAATGCCTTAATATCCTGCTGCAACACTTATCCTTTAGCGATTTACTCTCCCTGCTATACTTAAACATCTTTCCATTAGTAATATCAAAGAGGATAATATGACGTAATAGATAAAAATAAATCGCTAAGGAAGAGATGTCACGATTAAACAAAATTCAAACAGCTGTTTAGTTTGGAAAACTGGATACGAAAATGAGTACATATATATAAGCCACTAAACATTCATCATCATCATCATCAAGTAATAATTATTATAATGGGGCAACACTGGTTTAGATGATGATGATCATGATGATGATTATTATTATTATTACAATGAAAATAAGTAGAAATATGTATATACGACACTAAACATTCAACATGATTACCGTATTATAATAATGAAAATGAGCAGACATATGTATACGGCACTAAACAGTCTAGATACTAATAATAATTATTATTATTATTATGATACAGTAATAACAGGGAATATTCTTACTTCAAATTAAGGAAAATAATTAGAGTTGCACCACTTTAGGGGAAAAATCAGAAAAAAATCGAGAAAAGAAAGTCATCCGGAAGGCGTTCAAGGACATGAAGCCACTCCAGAGCTGCCACGATGCTAGTCACGAAGAAGTGCTGTGGAGATAATAATCACTAAGCTAAATTTACTATCTCCATCTTGATTACCAAAATGTTTAACCCGATCATATGATGCTAGTCACGAAGAAGTGCTGTGGAAATCTAAAATATGTAATCTCAACTAGGCATAAATTTATTTTTGATTACCTAGTTTAACCCTAGAATGATGCTAGTCACGAAGAAGTCCAGTGGAAATCAATTATAATCACTTTTGGCTTAAATTTATTCTCTCCATCTTGATTACCAAGTTGTTTCACCATGTACGGTAATGTTTAACCCTACAATATGCTAGTCACGAAGAAGTGCTGTGGAAAAATATATATATATAACTATACCACCTCCATAATGCTGGTCACAAAGAACTGCCGTGGAAATTAATATGTATTATCAAGTACCGGTAAGCATAAATTTACCATTATCCATTTTAACCCCAAAGTATGATGCTAGTCACGAAAAAGTGCTGTGGAAATCGGTAATATATACTGTAATCTATTCATTTTCGCTAGGCATAAAAATACCACCACCAGCTTGAATACGGAATTTGATGCCAGTCACGAAGAAGTGCTATGGACAAGATGTAAAGAGGTAATATTATCTTTTCCAAGCACTGAACTTCGTGAAATAAGCTGCAAAATGCCGAAAATATCTGACAAGCTAAGGTGAACGAAAGACAGTGAAAATCTTGCTTATCAGTTTTTTCTGTTCATCTTGCTATATTCTATTTCCTTTTATATTTTTCTTATTATTGTTCTTGTTCCTGTTCAACCTCTCTTGTTCTTCTTCCTCCGCATTTTTCTTCCTCCTCGTCTGTTTCATCTCTTCCCCTTGTTTCTTTTTCTTCTCTTCCTCCTCCTCCTCATCATCATCATCCTTCTTCCTCCTCCTCCTCCTCCTCCTCATTCTTGTTCATTCTTTATTCTTCTCTTATTCTTATTTTTCCTCTTCTTTCTATTTCTTCTCTTCCTCTTCTTCCTTCTTTTGCTTCTTCTTCCTCCTCCTCATCATCATCATCATATTTCTTCCTCTTCCTCATTTTTTTCTTCTCATTCTTATTTTTCCTCTTCTTTCTTCTCTTCCTCCTCCTTCTGTTCCTCCGTTAAGGCTGCTCCATCACACCTTTCTCACGCTTGTTACAACCTCGACCCTGGCCTCTCCCCCGCTGAATCACGTATTTATCTTTGATCCTTGGTTACTATTCCAAATCTGATGTAATTTCATATAACAGTTTTTCCACTATATATATTGCTATAAGAAGAGAGAGAGAGAGAGAGAGAGAGAGAGAATTGTGTGCGTGTGTGTGTGGGTGTGGATGTGAGATAGAGGGAGGTTCTGGGTGAGGGGAGACGTGTGTGTGTGTGTGTGTGTGTGTGTGTGTGTGTGTGTGTGTGTGTGTGTGTGTGTGTCCGGCAGGGGGGGTTGTGGGTGATGGGGTGAAGTGTGTAGGTGTGTGTGCGTGTGTGGGGGGGAGGGAACGACTTCCAGGCGCCACCAGGCATTGAGCTTCGATCGGGACCACCTAACTCCTTCACTACCATGCGTCCTGCCCTAACACTTCCTAACTTAACCTAATACAACCCAGCATGACCTAACTTAACCTAACAACCTAATTTAACCTAACCCAACCTAATTTGATCTAACCCAACTTAACGACCTAACACAACCTACCAGCCAAACGTAATGACCTCCCTGATCTAAGAGCCTAAGCTTAACGTAATCCAAACTGACCTACCTCAACCAAACCCAGTTTAACTCAATTTAACCTAACGACCTAAGCAAATCCAATCAATATAGCGTAACCTAACCTGACCTAACCCAACCTAATCCAGTCTAACCCAACGTAACCTGACCTTACCTAATCCAGTTTGACCCACCCCTAACTTGGCCTAATCCAGCTTCACTCAATCTAACCCAACTTATTCTGAACTGACTACTGTAGCCATTGTTTTATTCTGGCGATTATGATGCTAGTCACGAAGAAGTGCTAAGGGTGAGATGTAGAGTGGCAGTATCTTATTCTGCCACTGAGCTGTTCCAGTAGATTAACACTAAAACATGATGCTAGTCACGAAGAAGTGTTCTGATAAGGATACAGAGCCACAACCTTGTCTATTTCTGCCACTGAGCTACCGGTACGTGAAATACGCAGCTGTTGTTTTTGTTGTTATTGTGGTGGTGGTGGTGGTTTAGTAGTGGTGGTGGTTTAGTAGTGGTGGTGGTTTAGTAGTGGTGGTGGTTGTGGTGGTGGTGGTTGTGGTGGTGGTGGTTTAGTGGTGGTGGTGGTGGTGGTTGTGATGGTGGTGGTTGTGATGGTGGTGGTTGTGATGGTGGTGGTTTGGTAGTGGTGGTGGTTGTGGTGGTGGTGATTTAGTAGTGGTGGTGGTTGTGGTGGTGGTGGTTTAGTAGTGGTGGTGGCTGTGGTGGTGGTGGTTTAGTAGAGGTGGTGGTTGTGATGGTGGTGGTGGTTTAGTGGTGGTTGTAATGGTGATGGTTTGGTGGCGGTGGTGGTTGTGATGGTGGTGGTTAGTAGTAATGGTGGTGGTGGTTTAGTAGTAGTGGTGGCGGTGGTGGTAGCTCCAGGCTAATATGCAACGTGAACCCAGTGGACTGCAGGCTGAAATTACCACCCTACAGTCCACCATCTTCTTCGTGGGGAACGGGAGGGAACTGAGGGACGTTTGTATAACCAGGCAGAGGAGTAGCCCTGTTATATCGGTGCCACCACGTGAAGGCGTCCCTCTCCACCAACTGTGAATCATGCAGTATAAGAAGATATAAAGGAAAACCAGCATTACCAGGAAAAAAGATAAAGTACAAGGAAAATTACTAAGAAAGGAAAACAAGGGAAAAAATAGAGGCATTTTCTCGGTTAACACCTGACGATTCTTTTTCCTAACGTTTTTCTTGCGGTGATGGGGCTGGTGAATATGGCATGTTTGGTACATTTATGTCTAGTTGAGATTATATTACTGATTTCCACAGCACTTCTTCGTGACTAGCATCATGACAGCTCAGGAGTGGTATACTGTAAGCTATATTACTGATTTCCACAGCACTTCTTCGTGACTAGCATCATGACAGCTCAGGAGTGGTATACTGTAAGCTATGTTAATGATTTCCACAGTACTTCTTCGTGACTAGCATCATGACAGCTCAGGAGTGGTATACTGTAGGCTGTATTAATGATTTCCACAGCACTTCTTCGTGACTAGCATCATGACAGCTCAGGAGTGGTATACTAGGCTATGTTAATGATTTCCACAGCGTCTTCGTGACTAGCTTTATGACAGTTCACGAGTGGTATATAATAAAGATTTCCGCTGCGCTTCTTCGTGACTAGCATTGAGAGCTCAGGAGTGGTATATATTAGTGATTTCCACAGCACTTCTTCGTGACTAGCATTATGGACAGCTCAGGA